>NW_009922860.1:8896-9651 GCF_000696875.1 Nestor notabilis | reverse complement strand
TATATAAAAGGTATGTATTTCCACAGTCTTGGTCCTCCTGGGGTGAGAAACATGGGTCTAATGGTCAAAGCAGCATTACTCATGATAGATACTTGCTTAAGCAAAGTATTTAGGGGTGAATGCACATTTTTACCTCTGTAACTATTGGTTCTCTGCAGTTCTTGAGTTAAAATACAGTGAGAAGAAGACAACTTCACACAGCCAAAATGCTGACTGTGAAAGCCCTGTTTCAGCACTAGAAATGCCACCATCTCTTTCATCCCAAATGGTCAGGGGGGACACCAAGCTCCACCACTAATTCCTTCTTGGTAATTGAGATGGTTTAAGGCTAGGGAAAGGAAAGCCATGATATGGTATGATACCAGGAAGTGATCCTGCCCCTCCACTCTGCTCTGGTGAGACCCCACTGTGTGCAATGGGTGCAGTTCTGGTGTCCTCAACATCAGAAGGACATGGAGCTGTTGGAGCAAGTCCAGAGGAGGCCACCAGGATGAGCAGGGGCTGAAGCACCTCCCATATGGAGACAGCCACCACCTCTGCAGTGAGAGGTGTTGCACACCTGGAGCTGGGGCTGGCTCCAGGGCTGTTTTGCCAGTGTCCAGGCTGATCTCCATGGGCAAATCCTCTCCTGCACAACTTCCTCATCTTCCACTGAGGTTTTACCTGCTGGGAAGCACACAGGAGCCCCACTGGCATGAAAGGCTGGTGGCTTTGGGGACACTGCTGTGGCTGGGGCTCTACCCCTGCGAGGGGGC
>NW_009922860.1:6731-8570 GCF_000696875.1 Nestor notabilis | reverse complement strand
AGCAGCTCCTGTATGGAGACAGGCTGAGAACATTGGGGCTGTTCAGCCCGGAGAAGAGAAGCTGCTGGAGACCTCAGAGCAGCTTCCAGGGTCTCAAGGGGGCTACAAGGATGCTGAGGAGGGACTTTTCATCAGGGACTGGAGTGACAGGACAAGGGGTGATGGGTTCAAACTGAAACAGGGGAAGTTGAGGTTGGATAAAATAGAGCTAGAATCTGGCCTGTGTCTGGATATGGACATCAGAAACCACCACACTGTGTCTACTACAGTTAAGAGGGACTTATCTTCAAAACACAAGAAGGGAATAAGGAAGGCATCAGGGCTTTGAACACCAGCAACGTACCATCATTCCTCCATACGTGGTGCTTTCCACATGGCAAATTCCCAGTTCATAGAAGGGACAGAGAGAAGGAAAACCTGCAGTTTGCTGGGTTAAATTGGGATGGAGTTCAGAAAAACCCCAAATCCCCCTTGAGAACAATATGGTTGATTTAAAAAGGCACTTTCTAAGCGGGATTTGCATTCTTTGCTCACATGAAGGTGCTGCTCCCCATTAATAACCTTTCAAACCCTTCCCAAACAGAAACCATGGCTTTCTGCAGAGCTTACAACCACCTCACAGCAGAGGCTGGGCAAAAGCAGTGACCAGAGCTCCAGTGAACAAACAGCCACTGAAATAGCAGCATCTCAAGCTTCTGACACCCTCCCAAGCATAAATGACAGGCAGCATTAGGAGGGGGTGCACGTTGTTCCTCCTCACAAGTACGGACCTGGCGATGTATCGGCTCGTGGCTGATCTGTTCAGGCAGCTGGATGGAGAGAAGCCAGGGCTGGGTGTACACTGCAACCTCGCTGCTGGAAGCAGAAGAAAACAGAGATCATTTGCTCAGAATCGATACTTTTCATGCAGTTCTCAGTATTTTAGGACCATAAACATGACAACAGGGATGGAACACCTCTGCTATGAGGAATGGCTGAGAGCTGGGGTTGTTCAGCCTGGAGAGGAGAAAGCTCTGGGGAGACCTTGTGGCCTCTCAATACTTAAAAGGAGCTGATAAGAAAGTCAGGACAGATATTTCAGTATGGGCTGGAGCAACAGGACAAGGGGCAATGCTTTTAAACTAAAGGGAGATTTAGGTTGGATACAAGGAAGAAACTCTTTATGATGAGGGTGGTGAGACACTGGCGCAGGTTGCACAGAGAGGTGGTAGGTGCCCCATCCCTGGAAACATTCAGGGTCAGGTTGGCTGAGGCTGTGAGCAACATGATCTAGTTGAACATGTCCCTGCTCACTGCAGAAGGGTTGGACTAGATGACCTTCAAAGGTCCTTCCCAACCCAAACTATTAAATGATCCTATGACCTGGCTCCTTCACCCAAAGCAAGAAGCTCTCAGAGCCGGGATGGGTGAGGATGCCCTTCATGGACCACATCGCTGACACCTCCAGACCAACCGCAGCAAAAGGGCTCCTTCCCAGCTCCAAACACAGCAGGGACCTTTCCCCTCAGCACCCAAACACGCCATAAACTCCCTCTGGACAACCCCCACGCTTGTGCTATCACTTCCACGCTTGGCTTGGCTTGGCTTGGCTGGGGAAACCCAGTTGCTGTGTCGGATACAAGCACTCACGCACTGAAACTGTCCTTGAGCGGCGCAGGAAAGAATGAGCTGAAAACAAAGGCTGCTTCCCGGTTTTCCAGGTGGCTCAGTCACTCACCTGCCAGCCCGGGCGTGTTGGGAAGTGAGCGAGTGGAATTTGATAGAGCGGCAGCGCGCTCTCCCCACGCGCGAGCTGTCACTCGGGCTGCCGCCGGCGGGGGCGCCCCACCTTGTCCCCCC
>NW_009922860.1:3922-6679 GCF_000696875.1 Nestor notabilis | reverse complement strand
GGCACACGCCTGTCGATCAGAGGCACGGAGTAAACTGTGTGTAACTCACTGGTAAGCGCGTTGAAGCTTGATGTGAGTGTGTCGAGCATTAACCAGGCGTCTGAGGCGCTGCTGAGGGGTGTTTTGCAAATCTTTCTTTCAGCTTCCCCCTCATTTCAGGGCTTCTTTGCTGTAAAGAAGTGGTAAGTTTGGGAAAGCTGTGAATGCTCCGTCCCTGGCAGTGGTCAAGGCCAGGCTGGACAGAGCCTTGGGTGACATGGTTTAGTGTGAGGTGCCCCTGCCCATGGCAGGGGTTGGAACTGGGTGATCTTAAGGTCCTTTCCAGCCCAAAGCATTCTGTGATTCTATGTAAGAGCATTGTTTCAGTGCTAAAATCAACACATCAGTGTTGGGTTACTCCAAAGATGCTGTTGAGCATCTCTTAGTGAGGATGTGGGTTGAGGCCAGTGAGCTTGAGGAAGATGGAAGACCCAACTGAACCAAGGAAGCTGTGGCTGCCCCATCCCTGGCAGGGGTCAAGGCCCGGGTGGACACAAGGGCAACCTGCTCTAGTGGAAGGTGTCCCTGCCCATGGCAGAAGGGGTCAGAACTAGATGAGCTTTAAGGTTCCTTCCAACCCAACCCATTCTGTGTTTCTATGATGCAGGGAGAAAGACCCAAATTAAAGTTCAACCATTAGGGCAGGGATAGAGCATCCCTTTGCCTTCTGCTACTATGATTAATGCTCCTTAAAGCAAGCTCAGCAGGAGGGGCTCTCCCAGGGGCTGCTCCCCAGGGCAGCAGGCAGTGTTTCTAAATAGTTAATATCTGGGCATAAAAGCAGACTCTTGGGGACAGACACACTCTCTGTTTGTGTGCCATCCTTTCAGTTAAAGCAGCCTGACAAGCACATCTTGGCCAGAAAGGGGAAATCACTACAGGAATAAATAGATAAGTAAAGAAATAAAGGTTGCAACAGCATCACGCTACTGGTTTTTAGTTTATAGACCACAAAACTCCACCCACAGCACGATGTTTGGGGTGGTTTTTACCTAGATTATATCTTCTGTCAAGAAGTCATGTTATTACACATGCACAAGTGATGCTCATCTCCTGTTACACCTCTTGCTGTGAATTAACTCACAGCCTGGAGGCAGTTTAACCACCCGAGAGCCGGTCTCATCCACCGCAGAATCCAGGTTGGATGCATCCATCCAGCATTGCCGACCAGGTCTGCCAGGCTGGCAGCAGGCAAAGAAACCCTTCATCCACCCCCTAATTGCTCACTCTTCATGCAAATCCCCTCTGAACCATCAGAAAACCACCTCAATATTTACCCAGGAGGAGACAACCCAGCACCTGCCTCACGCTGCTGGATAAGAAGCTCCGTAATTAAACCTTGTGCCGTCGATTGGGATTTATGAGAAGTATTTTTAGAAGCTTTTGTATCGGGTAGAAATCAGTTTCAATACAAGCAGGGCTCTGTGAGCATCCAAGCAGCGAGAGAGGAGATGGGGGAGATGCAGTTTGATGGCTCAGGTCTTTAAGGAGAGCCCAAGTTTGGATATTTAGAGTGGGTACCAACTTGGGATGCCCACTTAGAGCTGCTACCAAGAGCTTTGCATTACTAAATACAAAGCATCTGATATTTTCCAGGCCGTGATGAGTCAGGTACTACAGTATCTATATGATCAATCCATGTGGTGTGAAACTGGGGCTGAGCAACACACCAGGATAAGGGTTGCATTAAAAACTTAGGAGCTGAAATCTGCCGAAGGCTGGACTAGATTAAACAAGAAGCCAAAATGATGCCCAAAGGGCTTGACTCTGGGAGTCTCCACTGGTCCAGACATGATTTTACTTTGCAGGACAGATGCCAGACCCAAATCTGTTCAGTTTTCCTCCCCAGTTGCTCTCCAATTGGGGTGAACGCCAGCACTGGGATGCAGCGATGCTGCTGGATCAGGAGAGCATCTCGCATGTCCTGTATCCTCCTCAATACTACAGAAGCCCCTCGCTGCAGAGATGTAAATAAGTGGCACAGCAAGTTCCTCCCCTGTGCACACTCCCGGGCAGCAGGAACAACACGGGGAGGGAAAAAAAAAGCAGGGAAAACTACAAGCTGCTGGGGAGAGCATCAAGAAGTGCACATTAAGGGCTTTTGAAGCGATTACACCCAGCACGGCAGCGTCAGGCTGGATATTTTATACCCTGCCTAAGGGACAGGTGGTTTTTCCTCCTGTTTTTTCCCCCCTTTCTTAATGATTTAGGTCGGTTTGAAGCGCATCATCTGTAAGGAAATACACAGCCCGTGCAAACGGGCTTGTTTCTCTTAATGCATCATCCCAACCTGACGCTGGCTGCTCCGGCGGCTCGGGGGGTTCTCAAGCGCGAGCGGTGAGAAGCGATTGCTGTACCTAAACCCCAGGCGTGAGACTCGGCGCGTCTCTCTGGAGGGAGCAGGAGCTGTCATGTTCATTAAATGCATGATTACAGCTATGATTAATAGCGGGGGCCTCAGCCTGACTCCTTTCTTTCCTGCTGCTCTAAAGGAATCCACAGCCAAGCGGTCCCACGGTGCTTCCCGCAGCGGGTGTCTCGCTTGAAATTCCAGCTTTTAGAGAATCAGAGAATCCTGGAATGGGTTGGGTTGGAAAGAACCTTAAAGCTCCTCCAGCTCCAACCCCTGCCACAGGAAGGGACACCTTCCACTAGAGCAGGTTGCTCCAAGCCCCTGTGTCCAACCTGGCCTTGAACACTGCCAGGGATGGGGCAGCC
>NW_009922860.1:0-3791 GCF_000696875.1 Nestor notabilis | reverse complement strand
GTCCAAAGCCCCTCGCCAGGTTTCCTGGAGCCCCTTTAGGCACTGGAGCTGCTCTAAGGGCTCCCCAGAGCACAGCAGAGGGGCAGGATCCCCTCCCTGAGCTGCTGCTCATGCTCTGGGGGTGCACCCAGCACTCGGGGGGTTCTGGGCTCAAGCACCCACTGAAGCCGGGTCAGGGGGAGCTTCTCCTCACCCAGCACCCCAAGTCCTTCTCCTCAGGGCTTCTGAATCACTTCTCTGCCCAACCTGTAGCTGTGCCTGGGATTGCCTTTGGATGGAAAAGAGGAAAGAGGCACAATTTATCCCTATCAAAGGCTCCACAACCATAAAGATGCTTAAAACTAACAGCTATATGTTAATAAGGACCCTTCCCCATGCCCCCGTAACCACAAAGCACAGCTCAAGGCTCAGAGGGTCCACCTCTTCAATCCTTCTCCTCCAGAGAAAGGCTGGCAGAGATTTCCCTTGGAAGCCTGGGAACCGTGCTCTGGAGCAACACTGGGAGCTTTCCAGCATGCCCAAACACAGAGTGGGACTCCTCCATCCAGCTCCAACACCCCTTTCTCAGCCTCACTTTGCCCAAGGGCTTGTGCTGCAACAAAAAACCCACCAAAAAGGATGCTTGAACTTTTCCTCTGCATTAAAACCAGGCTGTAAATACTGCACAGAGGGAACATGGTTAATTATTACCTGCTTAATTATTTAGGAAGGACTTTATTGCTCCTAGGGCACAGCTCAAGGACCAGGGGCTCATCATGTGGAAAGCTCTGTTTGCGCATCTTATCCAATAATTTATCTTTTATATGGTGGAAAAGCTGTAGAAAACTGAAATAGCCTAAACCAAGGAAGAAGTTGCAGCTATGGGGTTTGCTGGGACCAGTGGATCACAGAACCATGGAATGGTCTGGGTTGAAGGGAGCTTAAAGCTCATTTGATTCCAACTCCCTGCCCTGGGCAGGGACACCTTCCACTGGAGCAGGTTGCTCCAAGCCCCTGTGTCCAACCTGGCCTTGAACACTGCCAGGGATGGGGCAGCCACAGCTTCTCTGGGCACCCTGTGCCAGCGCCTCAGCACCCTCACAGGGAACAGCTTCTGCCTCAGAGCTCATCTCAATCTCCCCTCTGGCAGGTTCAAGCCATTCCCCTTGTCCTGTCCCTACATCCCTTGTCCAAAGCCCCTCTCCAGGTTTCCTGGAGCCCCTTTAGGCACTGGAGCTGCTCTAAGGGCTCCCCTTCAGGAGCCTTCTCTTCCCGAGGCTGAACAACCCCAAGTGGAAGAGCACCATCAGAACGCCATCCAGCACCAAGCCCATTGCTGCCCCCCTGGTTCAACTGCCCCAAATCAAGGATAATTTATGGAATTCTTACACAAGGAGGGAAACAAGCAGGGTTTTGTGACCACGGTCAGTGACCAGCTCCACAAGCCAGTGCTCTGACCTGGGGACGACCACAACAGGGTCATCCCATCTTCCTGTTATTATTCACTCCTCAAGGGAAGGGATTTTGCCATTAGCCACACTCTCTTCTGCTCATCCTGCTTCAACATGACCTGCCCCATAGGAAAAGCCTTCCTTTAACCAACAGCTCCTTTAACAGGTCCCATTCCATCCCTGCCTTGCTCGTGGCACACGCAGCCTACTTCGGCAAGAGCCGAACGATTCATTTTGTGAGGCTCCCTCTTGCCTTTCTTGCTGAACCAAACCTTTGGAGGCTGGCACAGCTCAGGGAAATTTATTTCTTTAATTACTCTTCATTTCAGTGGGTTCCAGTGTTTCAGATGATCAGCATCAGCAGCTCCTGGGGGCCATTTATTTCACTCACCGGGCAGCAGAAGCCCTCACTCTCTGGAAGGTAATGGCAAAAGAAGGGATGAGCTGTCACTGAACAAGTGGAGCTTTTTGTGCTTTCCTGCCTGATCCCTCCCCAGCTCCGAACAGGACCATGCAGGGCCCTGGGTCAGGCAGTCACAAGTGCTTTAATCATAGAATCACAGAATGATTTGGGTTGGAAAGGACCTTAAGATCATCCAGTTCCAACCCCCTGCCACAGGCAGGGACACCTCACACTAAACCATGTCACCCAAGGCTCTGTCCAGCCTGGCCTTGAACACTGCCAGGGATGGGGCAGCCACAGCTTCTCTGGGCACCCTGTGCCTCAGCACCCTCACAGTAAAGAACTTCTTCCTTGTATCTAACCTGAACTTCCCTGTTTCAATTTGAACCCATAATGAAGCAACATCGACTAATGAAGCACGTTCTGGGTTCGATGTTCTACAAGCAGATGCTTGCAAGGAGCCTGGGTGGCTGCTGCGGAGCATCTCTTGTGCTCTGCAAGTTCTGGTCTACACCAGTCCTGGATCCAGTGGTGCTCCTCAAGGAGATCAGGTCACTCCCACCACTGCCTACAGTTCCAGAGTGGAGGGATTGAGCTCAAAAAGGACCAAGGGATTGAGTAATCCCAAAAGCAAGGGATTGAGCTCTAAAGGGGCAAGGAGTAGAGTAATCCCGAAGACAAGGGATTGAGATTGAAGGGGCCAAAGGATTCAGCAATCCCTAAACCAAGGCACTGAGACTGAAGAGGCCATGGAACTGAGCTCAAAAGTGGAAAGGGATTCTGCAATCCTAAAGCCCAGGGATTGAGCTCACATGAGCCAAAGGATACCACTCAAGAGGAGAAGGGATTGAGCATGAAGAGTTTCAGGGATTGAGCTCAAAAGGGACAAAAGATTGAGCAATCCCAAAGACAAGGATAGATCTTAAAAGGGGTCAAGGGATTGAGCTCAAACGGGGTAAGTGATTGAGCAATCCCAAAGGCAAGGGACTGAGCCTGAAGAAGCCAAGGGATTGAGCTCAAAGGGGGCAGTGGATTGAGCAATCCCAAAGGCAAGGGATTGAGCTTGAAGAGACCAAGGGATCCTGCAAACTCAGAGACAAGGCATTGAGATTGAAGGGGCCATGGAACTGAGCTCAAAACAGGTAAGAGATTGAGTAATCCCAGTGGAAAGGGATTGAGATTGAAGGGGCCAAGGGATACAGTGATCCCAAAACCAAGGGATTGAGCTCAAAAGGGGGTAAGGGATTGAGTAATCCTAAAGGCAAGGATTACGATTGAAGGGGACAAGGGATTGAGCAATCCCAGAGCCAAGGACTGAGTTCAAAAGGGGCCAAGGGATTGAGCTCAAGAGGGGTAAGGGACTGAGCAATCCCAAAGCCAAGGAATTCAGCTTGTAGGGGCTGAGCACAAGTGGGCCCCAGCACAAGCAACACCAAAACCAGCTGAAACCTGAGGAATGCAACACTCCAGTTCCAATGTTCTCACACCTTGGGTTGGCTTCTCCTCCACCAACTTCTTCCTTAACCCTCCACCACTTGGTCCCAACACATTCAAGGTGTTTTGCTCCCTAATCCCTGCTGGAACACCTACATTAAAGACATAGTGCACATTAAAAGTGCCACCAAGCAGAGGATGGGTGATGGAAATGCTCCAGTCTTAAACCCCTCCTTTCCTTTTGAAGAAGCCGAGAGCTCAGAGGAGGGAGCATGGTTCACACAAGCCCTCGGCCGTGGGGAGCCAGCGCTGGTGCTGAGCACTTCATCATCCTTGCAAAGTGGAAAGTGCATTTCTGTGGCGCTCAGCACTTCTAAAATGAGTTGGTAAACAAGGAGCTGAGAGTGCATTTCCCTGTGCCACAGTGATCCTCCTCCTCCTTCCGCCCAGAGTGGAGCCCTCCCACTGCGTTTGAAATCAGAGAATCATGGAAGGGGTTGTGTTGGAAGGGACCTTAAAGCTCC
>NW_009922859.1:701-913 GCF_000696875.1 Nestor notabilis | reverse complement strand
TGGTTCCAAGTTGCCGGCTGGGCTGAAACCATGACAGTGACCCAAACATTTCTGTGGGCAGCCTGTTTCTTGTCCCATCATTAGACAGGACAGGCAGACCAGGACAGGCAGGGGTCTCCTTTACCCCTGATGAAGGAAGGGATTCAACGTGGTGAGTTGAGGCATCTCCTCCTGAGACTGTAGACCTGGGGCTGGGAGGGGGCTCAACTCCC
>NW_009922859.1:0-463 GCF_000696875.1 Nestor notabilis | reverse complement strand
GGTAGCACTCAGAGCCATCAGCCGCTATCAGTGAAGTAAGGTCTGTCCTTTCTACCACCCAATAGCTGCAGGAATTGAGTGAACACAAAGTACATCACTGCAGGGTCTTTACATTCTCCCTTAATGATTCAACTAAGGAACACCTCAAGCATTTTAACTGTGTGACTGTGAACATCTGGCTTTCAGAGACCTTACCAGTCCATGGGACCAAAGGGTGCTGAGAGAATGTTTTTCACCTGGACGTGCTGGTGTGTTTTTGCCCAGGACAAAAGACACTGGACTCTGGGAGGCGTCATTTAAAATGCTGTTCTTAGATCTAGCTTTGTAATAGGAGACTTGTACAGATAATCTCATGTCTCTTTAATGGCCGTAACCCCAGCAGGTCTATCATGGAGGCAACTAGGATGAGAGGGATGGATGCACCCTGCATGAAGGGGAAGGTTGGATTTATGGAGGTCCACTA
>NW_009922858.1:4990-5865 GCF_000696875.1 Nestor notabilis | reverse complement strand
TCAGCTTAATACTGCCCCTGTCACCTTCAGTTCTGTCCCTGCCACCTTAACTGTGTCCTAACACCTTAACTCTGCCCACATTCCCCTTAACCCTACCCCTGTCACCTTAAATTCTGTCCCCATCCCCCTTAGCTGTGTCCCCCAGCACCTTGTGTCCCCATACCCCTGGGCCCCCCATTACCTTAACTCTGCTCCCACTCCCTGTAGCCCTGCCCCATCATCTTAACCCAACCCTGTCACCTCAACTGTGTCCCCTCAGCACTTTGTGTCCCCTCAGCACTTTGTGTCCCCATAACTGTGTCTGCTGACACTGTAACTTTGCCCCCATTCCCCTTAACCCTGCCCCTGTCACCTTTAAAGGTGTCCCCTGTCACCTTAACCCCAACCACCCCTGAGCACTGCACTGGGTCACCCTCAGCTCTGTCATCCTCTCAGTGGTGGCATCTTGAGGACACCACTGTCACTAACACGCTGCCACCTTCTTTCCCGTCTGGCTCTGGGGGATTCCCTGTGCCCTGAGGCTGCCTGATGGGCACAGGGATTTGGGGAAGCGATGCTGGGGTTGGTGGGACCTTCTCCCACATCCTGCCTGGAGCCTGGGCTGGGCTGGGGGCTGCTGCTGTGGGGGATGGAGCCTCACCGGGGTGGATTTAGCCTCCAGCACAGCCATCTTCCAGGCCCTGTGGATGAAACAGAGGGGCCTGGGTTTAGAATCACAGAACCATAGAACCCCAGACTGGTTTGGGATGGAGGGACCTTAAAGCTCCTCCAGCTCCAACCCCTGCCCCGGGCAGGGACCCCTTCCACTAGAGCAGGTTGCTCCAAGCCCCTGTGTCCAACCTGGCCTTGAACACTGCCAGGGATGGGGCATCTGT
>NW_009922858.1:3694-4774 GCF_000696875.1 Nestor notabilis | reverse complement strand
ATTGTGCCCAGCTTGTCTCCTTATGGGAGCTGCTCCAGCCCCTGATCATCCTCGTGGCCTCCTCTGGACTTGCTCCAACAGCTCCATGTCTTTCTGATGCTGAGGACACCAGAGCTGCACCAGTGCTGCAAGTGGGGTCTCAGCAGAGCAGAGGGGCAGGATCCCCTCCCTTGACCTGCTGCTCACACTCCTCTTGATGCAGCCCAGCACACAGAGGGGAGGGTCTGGGCTGTTTTGGGGTGTACTGAGGGGGGTCCCTGTATGTTGCTGGCTTCTCCCCTTCCTCCTCCTTGTGATCTGGCACCAAGCTTTGACTCCCTATTACCCAGCACAAATATGCCGGGATGGGAAGGTGCAGGAAGAACCCAGTACCACGAGGATGGGCATGGGTCTCAATGCTGTCCTGGGAAAAAGGGCAGGTGGGAATGTGACATCTAAACTGGGGGAAAAAGTGGGAAACTGATGATTTTCCATTCAACTGGGATCCAGCTCAATTGATTAAACTCAGCTTGGCCAGAGCTGAACATCTCCCTCCATCCCAGTTCACCTGAGGGTTTCCTGCTTTTTATTTTCGAGATTTTAATATAGATATTTTAAAATCTATTTGTATAAGGAGAAAATTCTTAATTTTTACAGAAATAAATAGAGATAAACAGAAGGGGAACAGTGCTAAAAGTGGCTCATTCCTCCTCCCGGGCACAGCCTTCAGCCCGTAAGGATGACACATTCACCCTGTTTATCACCAAATGCCAGTGCAAACCCTTCCCCAGTGATCCTGGGCCCAAGGCAAGAGGTGATTTCTCATCCATGAGGAAAACCCACCCTGCAGGAGACCAACTGCTTCAAAATAACCAATTCGGGCTTTGAATTATTCAGTGGGAAACCCCCAAACCCAGATTCTGTGCCCATTGTCCTGTGAGTGAATGGGGGTGTGTGAGGATGCAGGAGTTTGTGTGGATTTAGCCACGGGGTGGGACCGGGACAAAGCTCTGTCCAGGCTTGGATGAAAAGGATGAAAAAGTGGATATGACCCATGTGTGTGCTTGAGCCCAGACCCCACCGTGTGCTGGGTGCACCCCC
>NW_009922858.1:1806-3290 GCF_000696875.1 Nestor notabilis | reverse complement strand
TGGCTGCCCCATCCCTGGCAGTGTTCAAGTCCAGGTTGGACACAGGGGCTTGGAGCAACCTGCTCTAGTGGAAGGTGTCCCTGCCCGGGGCAGGGGTTGGAGCTGGAGGAGCTTTAAGGTCCCTTCAACCCAAAGCACCCTGTGACTCTGTACCTCAGATGACAAAGCCACCGAGGGGATTTCAGTGCTTACACAGCATCGTCCTCGCTCTCTGCACACAGCGTTGTCTTGGAGCCGTCCCGCAGCACGACCATCAACAGGCAGTCGCGGCTCTTCCCCTCGGGCGGCTGCACGTCTGGAAAGGGAAGGGGCAGGATCCAACCTCAGTGACAGATGCCCCCACGTCCCTCCCCGTGCACCTCTCAGGAGATGCCAGGCTCCAAATCACCCCTGGGAGCAGCTCCCACCCCACGTGCTGCTGCAGGATGGAGCCATTAAAACCCACCAGGATGCTGTGCTCAGAATACGGGTTTAATTTCAGCTCCAGCTCCTCTTGCAAGACAATCTCAGAGCAACTCTGGGATCTCAGAGGTTAAAAGCCAACAGGAGCTCAGACAAGGAGCTGACAAGCACAAACCTCCGCCCCCACAGCAGAATGCAAGTGAAAAGGCAGAAAATTGCCCCAAACCCGAGGCCAGGAGGCTGAGCTGCATTGCCTTTGAATTGGCCACATCGCAGCAAGCACCCAAGTGTGTAGAACCACGAGGTTTGTTTGTCTTCCCCCACTCCCAAAGCTCAGTGGGACCCTCTGGCGAGTGTGAACCCTTGGGTTCGTGCTCCCAGTGCCACATCCCAGCGCTGCCACTGCCACTCACAGCCCAAGAAAGGCACTTTGTGCGTTGGCTGACACGGGGCTGAGCTGAGCTGCTGCTTTGTTCTGCTTGTTTGTGCCAGACAGCAATGTGAGGGCTGTGGGATGGTGTTTTGAACAGGCACAAACCAGGAGGAGAGGTTCTCCTCCCTTCCTTTCCTTCCTTCTTCGTTTTCATTAGGCAGAAGCTCTTCCCTGGGAGGGTGCTGAGGCGCTGGCCCAGGGTGCCCAGAGGAGCTGTGGCTGCCCCATCCCTGGCAGTGTTCAAGGCCAGGTTGGACACAGGGGTCTCTAGTGGAAGGTGTCCCTGCCGGGGGCAGGGGTTGGAGCTGGAGGAGCTTTAAGGTCCCTTCATCCCAAACCAGTCTGGGATTCCCCATGGAAAAGCAATAGAAAAGAAGATGCAATGTGCAGCGCTTTCTGGGACCTAGAAGGGGGTGTATTAGGCAGCCTGGATTATTTTGGGGATATCCTAGATGTGCACAAGCAAAGCATCATTTGAAAGGGTTACAGCTCCATGGAGAGCCCTGCATGGGATGGGCCTGGGGACACGAGGCCTGTGGACATGGCTCTTTGCTCACCTCTGCACTCGCGGCCGCTCCTCACATCCCGGCAGCTGTATTTGATGTGGATGCGCCCGTCCATGTCGCGCTGTGTGTCCCTGTGGTACTGC
>NW_009922858.1:1151-1640 GCF_000696875.1 Nestor notabilis | reverse complement strand
GCGCTGTGTCTCGTCGTGGTAGTACACCAGGCTGCCATCCAGGTACAGCACGAACCAGTTTCTCTTCCAGCGGCGCAGGATGGAGCCTCGAGGGATGGGGAGGAGGGAAAAGAGCCCAGTGAGGCCGGTGGGATACAGCCAGTGCACTCACACAGCCCCATCCCCTTAACCTGCAGCCGGATCCCACCACCCCAAGAGCCGCCGCATCCCGCAGGTTTTTTTTTGCGGTGGGAGTCCAGCCGGGCCCCCCCCACAGCCCCATCCCCTTAACCTGCAGCCGGATCCCCCCCCCCCAAGAGCCGCCGCATCCCGCAGGACACTGGTCCCTGGCATGAGGAGCTGGGGCAGTGTGTCCAGGTGGCTTTAAATTACACGGGGCTGCCAGGAAGAGCCATCAGGATGTCCTGGTGCTGCCCCGCTGTGCGCGGGAGCAGATCCAGCCCCGGCCATGGAGCTGCGCGTCTGTTTTCATGGCAGGGGGCGCCCCCC
>NW_009922858.1:832-1034 GCF_000696875.1 Nestor notabilis | reverse complement strand
TGCGCGTCTGTTTTCATGGCAGGCGGCCCCGCTCTGCTCTTACATAAACCCACGAGCGGCTGAGCCATGATTCCCTCACTGCTGTGGATTAACCACCCGGGCCGGGGCTGTTGTCCCCCCTCCATCCCTCCTCCCGGCATCCCGTAGCCACAACCTCTCCAGGTATTACTTGGGGGGCTCCCAATATGGGACGCTCAAGGGT
>NW_009922858.1:307-691 GCF_000696875.1 Nestor notabilis | reverse complement strand
TTTCCGGACCTGCTGCTATAGGAGAAATAATGGAGTCAAAAGAGCAGCTCCCACCTCAGCTCCGGCTTCTTCTCCAGCTCTCACGTCCCCACAGCTCCGGGGAGTGAAGTGGGATGGGGATTCACCCTCGGGATGGGGATTCAGCCTCCTTGCTCCTGGGTTTTGGGAGGGATGAGCTGAGCACACGGGTTAATCGGGGTTAGAGACCGACGTGAGATTTCATCCTGCGGGAGAAGTGCAGGGGGGAGGAGGAACTCCAGCACCTTTCTCTCTGTCATTAATCTCATTGGGATTTAGGGATTATCATCCCGTGGAGGTAAGTGGAGAAATCCGGGCCATGTATGAAACAGGCAGCAAATCCCCACGGCCCCAGTAAGTTTCCAT
>NW_009922858.1:0-268 GCF_000696875.1 Nestor notabilis | reverse complement strand
CGGGCCCCCCACCCGGCCCCCCCCCCCGGGGGTGCTCCCCCCCAGCCACAGCACCCATCAACCGGGGACCCCAGCACCCTGATGGCGGGACCTTGGCACCCCGTGATGGATACAGCACTGCCTGGCTGGGTCCCCTCCTGGTCTGGGGGGCACAGCAAGGCACAGACACCCCCTGAGTGCCTCTGTACCTGTGTTGCCCAGCACCCAGCTCCTTGGATACCCACATTCCCCTGGAGTTCCCAGGCCTGTACTCGCATGTCACATGCCC
>NW_009922857.1:10338-26733 GCF_000696875.1 Nestor notabilis | reverse complement strand
CTCAGTCTCCCCTCTGGCAGTTAAAGCCATTCCCAGTTACGTCCTCAGATACACCTCTATAAGGGACCTGCTGACTCAGTCCTATGGATCTCCTGTGGGAAACTCACTGTCACCTATAGGAAATGCTCCTGTGTAACCAGCACATCCCAATAGGAAACCCACCCTCTAATCCATGGGAAGCCCTGCTGGACTCACCTCTGTAGGCCCAGCTCACTCCTGTAGGGATCCCCCCATTCCTCACCCTCCAGGGCTTGCTGTCACTCACAGGACCCCAGCTCTCTCCAGCAACACTTTGGGGCTCCCCTGCTCCACACAGGGGGTGCTGGACCCTGCTCTGGGGCTCAAACTGAACCCAGATCCCAGCAGCCCCATGGATTCGTGGTGCCAGGCAGGGCAGGGGTGTCACCAGGTGCCTCTGGGTTGTGAGGTGCTACAGTGGGGGCACAGACACCCCACTTGTGGTGCCAGTGAGGCCTGACCTTACCCAGCCCCAAGTGCCAGGAGACAGGATGAGCTCATTCCATACCTGCAGTTCCTGCTGCCTCAGCTCCCTACAAACCAACCTACGGGACACAAGCCAAGCTGGGGGGTTCAGGAGGATAAACCTGCTAAAGGGATTTCCCTTTCTGTTCGGATGTACACAAAAACAAAGACACCCCCGTTCCCTGAAGTGAAACTGGGGCAAACGGAGCTGCTGCAGCCCACTTGGACCACACAGGATGCAGTCTGCAAAGCTGCTGCTTAGTGCCAGGGTCCCTTGTGGGCTGCAAGGCTGTGCCAGGCACCCGCTCCTCTTCCCTGAGCTGCTGCCCACGTGGGCTTTGGTGCAGATCAGCACAGCTTCCTGTGGAGAATGGCAGCTCTTCCAATCTAGTGCTTGGATGAGATAGGGGAAAACTCAGGTTGTTCTCTCCTGGGTGGTGGTTATTCTCAGGAGAGAACTCAGGTTATTCTCTCCTTTCTCTTCACACCCAGGCAGAAGAGAGGAAAATAACACATAGACAGACTCTTCTCCAGGCTCTATGAACATCACCCTGTTGCCCAAAAAGCCCGTAGAAGCCAGTGTAGTTACATCACTACAAGGTTATAGCTTAAACCAACACTTCAACAAGTTGATGCCTCTTTTAGCATCGTCCTTCCCCTTCTTTTCCATCTCCCCCCTGGCTTTTCCTTTTCTGTCACCTGGAGCTCTAAGTCTCAGCTTCAGGCCAGTAAATGGTTCCACGCCTGTGTTTGCTTTGCAGGGCATGGCAGGAAAGTGTCCCCCTGAAGGAGCTGCAGCGCAGGGGTGTCTGCCTGCTGAAACTCCACGCTGCCAGCCAGAGAACTGGCCTCTACGGCCGCCTGCTCGTGACCTTCCAGCCTAGGAAACACGACCTAGATGCTGAGCTGCCTTCTAATAGCTTTGGGCCTGGTGAGTGAGATTCCTGTCGGGGCAAAGTAAGAGACGACCAACATAGAATCATAGAATGGTTTGTGTTGGAAAGGACCTTAAGCTCACCCAGTTCCAACCGCCTGCCACGGGCAGGGGCGCCTCACACTGTGACACCCAAGGCTCTGTCTAACCTGGCCTTGAACACTGCCAGGGATGGAGCATTTACCACTTCTTGGGCAGCCTGTGCAAGGGCATCACCACCATCTTCCTAATGTCTTTCTAATGTGGTATTTGTAAAGACTGAACAATTGATGCCAAGAAGGGAGAAAATGTTATGGCTACATGATGAGTCTAGAGGAAAGCAGCCTCTTTCTTCCTCGGCTGCAGACACGTATGTTGCACCAGGAAGGGCTGGTGACTAAACTGCTGGTTTCCTCCTGCTCAGTTAATGAAACCGAAGCCCTGGTCTCTTGTCATTAAAGATTTCCTGGCATTCTTTGTCCAAACCAAAGTGTTCATGTGGTAGGTGAGGAGCTTTAGTCATTTGCACTTTAACAGTAAAACAGAAAGTGGATTTTCCTTTTCCTTCCTGAGGGGTTGTATTTCCTCCATTTGGGGCCATGTTTGGTTGCTGGGCTCCCTAAAAAAGCCTCTTTTCACAACGTTTGCCCTGGTTCATGCTCTCTTCAAACATGTCCCTGCAGGAGACATCGCCGGCCTGTACGAGGCAGCCAGCCAGGGTGACGCGCTCTGCACGGGCATCGTGACACGTGTCACCTCCCGAGCAGTGACAGTCGCCTTTGAGGACCCTCAGGACACACTGAGCCTGGACCATGAGCGCTCCTACCGCCTGCTCAAGCTGGCCAACGATGTCACCTACAACAGGCTCAAAAAGTAAGGCCCAGGGCTGCAAAAGCCAGCTGGAAAATGCTGAGTTTAACCTGGAAAAACACTTTTGGGCCAGGTCTCAGTTTACTTCACTAGGCTGGGCTTATCTCTTGCCCATCTATTCCTCCTGCTCCAATAGCAGCTCCACTTAGGGGAGGTATCCAGCTTTTGGCTGTGCCTTTCTTTCTGCTCAGTACTAGGGGAACCTGTACTGTAGTAACTCAGCTGGATATGTTATGCTACAGCGTCAAAACAGCCTAAATTTATCTACCTCCTGGCTGGTTTGGTCCATTCTTCCCTCTTCCTCTCCCACCCCTCATCCCACACTCAGCTACACACTGTAGTTCCATGTTGTATCACCTCTGGTACTTACTGGATTCTGTGTAGAGCCTTTTCCATCCTGGCAGGAGAAGTGAATAGCTCTGTGCTGAATTCATGTGCTGAAAAGGCTCAGCACAGGGTCTGACTGAATCAGACTGGACGAATAGGAGCAAGTGGAAGGAAGCCTGACCAGCATGAGGGATGTGAGTGTGAGGGCTGGGGGAATGCAGCAATTAGTCTGTTGGGGAGTAACATTTCCAGCTTTGGGGGAGCTCAGTCTGTGCCCACAGTCTTCTGCCCCTGGGCCCTGAGGTGCACAGGAACTTCCAGGAGCTCGTGCTGTGGTGTAACCTGGCTCTTCTTTCCTTTGACAGAGCTTTAAATGCACTGAAGCAGTATCGGGGGGGTCCAGCCTCTGACCTCATCGACGTCCTCTTCTTTTCTGCTGAGCCCAGAGCATTCAGTGAAACAAGTAAGATGCTTTGTTATAAGATTTCCTACCAGACCAATGGCAGCGACTGCACTGGTCTTTCTAGAGGAGTGTTCTGCTCCCTCAGAGCCCCTGGACCTTCACAGCCAAGCACATACACTGGGGCTGCTACTGGTTTTAGTCTGCCTTAGTATGGGAACTGGAAGCTAGGCAGGTGGAGAACCCTTTGGGCTGGACTGGTGAGAGCAGTGCTGTGGCTGCTGGTTGTAAGCAAAGATATGGAAAGTTATTGTGCAGAAAGAGCACTTGTGGGGAAATTTCACTCTTCAGAGCAGTCGGGAAAGCCTGAAGGTCCACGCACACACACACACACAAAATAAGGGCTCTGTGCTCTGTCGCTGCCCAGTTAGAAGGATTCTTACCTCTTCAGATGTCACATCTGACAGAAGCAACGAGCCAGCGAGTGCCCAAAGTAATGATGGTGCTGCCTCTACTCCTCTTCCAGTCCTCAAAGTCCTGCCTCTGGGGCTGCCCAGCTGAGAATGGTGCTTGTGGCCTCTCAGGTCAAGACCCATTCTTTGAAACTGCCCATGGGAACACAGCTCTGATCTTTGTGAGGTTTTATCCACCCCAAACATGCAGCTTACTGTGCTCCAGTAATAACACCCAGGTGTTGAATGCGAGCAGTAAGTGGTGGTGTAACTGGCAACGTCGAACAGTTACTTTCCTTACTGATTTATGGGCAACTGGACACACTTTGGTCATGTAAAGACTCTTGTCATCACTGGGACAGAGGCTATTCAGCTGGTTAATGCTCACTCTTCTCAGTGTACCAAGTAAAGCTGGATTCTGGCATAAACCAGGCAGGATTTGTGATGGGGAATTTGTTTGCACACATTCATGAGTCTGAAATTCAATTTAGTTTATGAGGCATTTCTGATTTGCTTCCTGCCTCAATCCCATCCGTAAACTTGAGAGATCAGAAACTGCCAGTGCTGCTTCTATATTGAAAAACCAATAACTCTGCCTTCATGGGAATTAAGTGACTGGAACTGCTGCAGCTGGAAATAGCATGAGAACACTTGGGTTTTTACAGCCTTATTGCATTCAGCCAGGTTGGAGATGTGCAGGCTGCTCTGGTTTCATCAAATACTTAAAACCTCACAACGGTTGAGTTTTACTGTTGGTTTTAAACTGGGTTTTACCAACAGCTGTCAAAAACTGGTGTATAAGTAGAATCCCTTTTACTCAGATGTCTTTTTATGTGAGTCTATGGGAAAAATGAAAGATGGAATTACACAGCTTTCCCTTTGAGAGCAACTATGGGGGAACCAAAGCCTCTGATCAGCAGAATATCCAAGTGCTCAGCAACTGCTAAGGAATGTTATCCCTTGACAGAGAGGAAGCATCCTCTGGGCTGCTAAAGTCAGGGGGTGAAGGCAGAGGGTGGATGAAGCTGCCCAGCAGGCCTGGGCAGCAGTTCTGCCTCTGAGCCACACAGAGCTGAGGTCTCTCCTCTCACCTCAGCATCCTGCCACAGGTGACACCATCCAGCCCTGCCTGCCTCTGTGCTGGCCAGGGCTGCACTGCTTCCCCCCCAGCACAGCTCCTGGCACTGCACTTGCTGCTGCAGCTTTCCTCTCACTGTGATCACTGTGGTTGGTTGGTTGCCTCTCACACACAACTCCCACGCCCTGCAGTACCCCTCTGGCAGGCTTCTGATCCATATACCAAGGACAAGGAGTTCAGGTTAGTGCAAGTGATAGCTCCATAGTTCTGAGCACTGAGCTTAATCCAAGTCAGACCTCTTAGCCTTTGGCTGCCTGGGACCTTAGTGCACTCAGAGTTTTAATATTAGATACAAGGTTTAAATTTTAATGAGCTAACTTTCTCTGCTTCAACTCTGCTTCTTCCCTTGTGGAGCAGAACTGCTTCTCTAACAGAGAAAAAGTCCTTTTCACCACATTGCTCAGCTGTGCCAAACGAAGCAGAGGTGAACTCCAAATATCCCCAGCACTGAGAACACTGACAGAAACATTCAGCCACATCAGACAGACGAAGGAGATGCAATATGAGAAAGCAGCGTATCACCTGAGAACAGCAAAGCACTCTGGCAGGGAGGAAAGACCTTCCATTTACCTTCTCACCTTAGAGCTTCTTTCTCCCAAGCTGGAAAGGTGTCACACCAGCCAGGAATTAAATAATAATGACTGTAGCTGGGGCCTGCAAGGTGCCCTGACCTGCCCCCCTCCACTGGGTTGAACTGGAGGACAAAGCAGCTGCCTGGGTAAATCCTGTCCCTTGTGCTTCTTGTAAGGAATAGCCCATGCAGTTCCTCAGGTGTCCCACCACTGTAGGACACAGGGATGTGTCTCTGCAGATAGCACAGACACTCACAGGTGTGTGGACTGTCCGCAGAAGGCAGGAAGTGTTTTCCAGGAGCACACAGAAGGACAGAGAAACCTCACAGCATTTCAGGCTGCTGCTCCTCCATGGCACAGGAGCTCCTTTCATGACCAAGCATCTTTTAGCCTGGTTTCTTAAGGAGATGCTTCCCTGTGTCTCATCCCATCCATTATCTGATTTCAGACCAACCTGGCAGGAGTCTCAGGGTTAATAAGTTCTGTACATCTCTTAAAACTGGCTGTCTAGACACAACTCTGTGAATGCCATTCCAGGATGCAGTGTATTTGTAATACCTTATAACAGTCTTCCAGTGCCTAAAGGGGCTCCAGGAAACCTGGAGAGGGGCTTTGGACAAGGGATGGAGAGACAGGGCAAGGGGAATGGCTTGAACCTGCCAGAGGGGAGGTTGAGATGAGCTCTGAGGCAGAAGCTGTTCCCTGTGAGGGTGCTGAGGCGCTGGCACAGGGTGCCCAGAGAAGCTGTGGCTGCCCCATCCCTGGCAGTGTTCAAGGCCAGGTTGGACACAGGGGCTTGGAGCAACCTGCTCTAGTGGAAGGTGTCCCTGCCCGTGGCAGGGGTTGGAGCTGGATGGGATTTAACCTCCCTTCAACCCAAACCAGTCTGTGAGTTTATGATTGTATCTTCTCCCCCAGTTACTGACCACCATCTTACACAAGCCCACTTGCCAAACCCATACTCCAGGACATTGCTCCAGTGGGAATTGTGCCTGCACTCATCACTGCTGGGAGGATTCACCCTGAGTAGTGAGCAGGCCTTTCCTGGCACTGGGAAGCAGCCGTGTGCAGATTAGCACAGCATCAGCAGCAGCTCTGGGAAAGGGCACTAATGTGGTTTTGTCATTTCTACCCTCTGCTCATGCTGCTGTTTCCTCTGCTAAGCCAATATCATGCACTGGTCACACACCAGCAGCCACTAACTTCTCACACCCATGTGTCCATTGGCTTTATCGGACTCCTCGTCAACCTCATCAGCCTGTGGCTGGATTTAGGCCCCCTCCTGTGCTGACACAGACTTAATATAGCTCCTGCATCAGCACACTCGGCAGGCTGCTCTCCCAAGATAACCAAGGAGCTGTGATCCCATCCTGAGAGGATCAGAGTGCAGCAAAACTATAACCAACTAAAAGCTATTTGCCAGATAGGCCATGAGGCTCATGTCACTGTACTTGGGTATGCCCTGAAGAAACCCTGTACAACCAACCTCTGGAAGAATGGAATCATAGAATCCTGGAATGTTTTGGGTTGGAAGGGACCTTGACGCTCCTCCAGTTCCAACCCTGCTGCAAGGTGCTTGGGGTGCCCCCCTGGATCTGGCCAGGAGAGTGTGGCTCAGTGCTGAGCAGGGCCAGGCTTCTCCTCCCTCCTCCTGAGCTGCTGGGACTGGGCATGGATTGAGGTGTTACCTACAGAGCTGAACAACAAAGCCCAGGTCCTTTTAAAGCATTTAAAAATGTAACTCAGTAGATATCTTTGGCATAACCCAGAACACCAGACGAGCTGGGGGAGAACAACCTGGGGAGTAGTCAAAAGAAGCGTTAGAAGGGATCACCAGTATGTAGATGGGATATGCAACAGAATGGGGCTGGTCCCCACCACAAAGCACTTCCACCTTTACCTTGCTGCCTCCAGAAAGGGACCAAGTGAGAGAATGAGCTTCCTAAAGATAAACTCTGACCTGACCAGGATTTCTGCTCATTACTCTCTGGGAAGCAAGTTACAGATGCCCACCTGTAAAAGATGCTCTGCTTGGCTCTCCTCCACTTTAACTTGCACATATGGCCCAGGAACATTTAGAGCTTTCACACCAGCAATGTCCTAGGAACAATCCTTCCTTGCCCAGAGCAGGTATTCTGGGGACCCCTGCACCTCTGTGCTGTGATGATATACAGAGACTTTGCTTGCCAGCAGGGGCCAGCCCTGCTCTGCTGCTGAGCAAAGCCTGCCAAGCCAGTGGGCACAACCTCTTTGCTTTCCAAAACAACAAGCCTTATTGTAGGCATAACCCTGTGCAGATCAGTAGTAGCCACCAGCTCCCTCCTATAGTCCTGGTCTAGAACAAGCAATGGGGTGTTGGGTGAGGAGAAGCTCCCCATGACCCGGCTTCAGTTTGTGCTTGAGTCCAGAACTCCCTCGTGTGCTGGGCTGCACCCCCAGAGCATGAGCAGCAGCTCAGGGAGGGGATCCTGCCCCTCTGCTGTGCTCTGGGGAGACCCCCCTGCAGCCCTGATCCAGCTCTGGGGAACAGCACAAGGACAGGGCTTGGAGCAACCTGCTCTAGTGGAAGGTGTCCCTGTCCATGGCAGGGGTTGGAGCTGGAGGAGCTTTAAGGTCCCTTCCAACACAAACCAGGCTGGGATTCTGTGATGCCGCAGGGCTGGAGCTGGGTTAATGGATGCCTTCCAGCAGCACCAGTGCAAATCCTACGCTGATGGCTCATAAGGATCTCCTGGGCCAGCCCTGCTGGGGTGGATAAGCTGGATTCCTTCAAGTGAGCCCACTTAGAGCCCAGCTGGTGGATGGAGCAGTGTTTACATGCCACAGCATCATCCCTTCCAAGGCTTTGCCCTCCTCCTCCTCCTCCCCACTGACATGCCCAGTCCTGGGAAGAGGCCTGTTTCCTTGCCTGCCCACGCTCAGCGCTTGGCAGCGTGTGGTGAACAGGGGAGAGGGTGTTTCTGAGCTCATTCCTGGAGCAAGGAAGCATCAATGACTCCTACGTCCCGGCTGTTCCCTGTTGTGGGAAATGCCTTGCAGTTTTTAAGCTATTCTTTCTCCTCCAGCCCATGGGGTGCTTCCTCCTCTTAGTCATTAGCACACGGACTCCAAAGTTGTGTAGAGCCAGAGCAGGTAAACAGGGAAAAGCATCACTACTCCTGTTTCCCTCTTCCTCACAAGTGCTGTTTACCCCAGAGCCCTCATTCAGCTGGGCTGCTCCAGCAGCCAGCACCAGAGGTTACGTGGGAGAGCACACAGGTTAACCTGCCCAAAGCCAGGAACAGCTTCCATGCTTTCCATCAGGCCCTCAATGCAGAGAGAGTGCTGAAACACATGATGCCCACAGGGAATGCTGCCCGGAGATGTGCCTTACATAAGCGTTCAGTGGGAACATGATTTCCAGTCACCTCAGTGTAATGAGTCACCAGCTCTGCTGTAATTAACTCCCATAATGAACAAGGAGATTAGGGGGGAGTGGGAAGAAATATGGGTTGAAATTAGATAAATCTGGGAGGTAAAAGGCAGCTTGTGACAATTCCATCTCTGCAGTGAAGCCCATTCCCTGTAATGCACTTTGCAGATTCATTCCCCTTTTCTCTTTCCAATCATTATAACTCAAACTAATTTGAGTTTTCACCATTCCTGTTGCTGTTTTGTATCTTCTTCCTGCCTTCCTCTTCCGTCACTGAATAATACAGGGCTGCTCCTTTCTGCCCACAGATGCCGTAGGTTTTCCAGCTGCTTTATTCACCAGTACTATCTTGGGTTTGTAGATGGGAATGGGAGTGATTTGTTTGCAAGATCACAAACTTCCTCCCCTCTTTTCATTGAGGGTTTACTAAATGTGCTGGCTCACCTCAGAAATAACCCCAGAGCACTTCCACACCCAGGAGATGCTACACATGTGGTGCTTGGAGAGAGGCTTTGGACAAGGGCCTGCAGGGACAGGCCAAGGGGAATGGCTTGAACCTGCCAGAGGGGAGATTGAGATGAGCTCTGAGGCAGAAGCTCTTCCCTGGGAGGGTGCTGAGGCGCTGGCACAGGGTGCCCAGAGAAGCTGTGGCTGCCCCATCCCTGGCAGTGTTCAAGGCCAGGTTGGACACAGGGGCTTGGAGCAACCTGCTCTAGTGGAAGGTGTCCCTGCCCGTGGCAGGGGTTGGAGCTGGAGGAGCTTTAAGGTCCTTCCAACCCAAACCAGGCTGGGATTCTGTACTAAAGCAAGTAAATGCCTCTAAATGCTGAAGTGTTCCAGTACAGACTAGCTGTGCTCTCAACTGGATGCCTGCTCCTCCTGCAAGACAGGAGAGGAGGAGGAGGGACACAGGGAGGGAGCGGGTTTGAAAGCATGACAAGCCTCACTTCCAGCCCGGGCTCTTTCAGCCGCCTGGGTGGGACACAGCAATAACCTTCCCCCCAGGATGGTTATTCCCATTATCAGATTGATTTGGGCCATCTCCTGAGAGCTTCTTGTATTCATGGATTTGTGCTTCTCAGCAAGCACCAGGTGAGGACCAAGCGACTCTCCTGCTGTCTCCCCAGAGCCTCTGCAGCTTTACAACAACTCACTGGATGCATCGCAGAGGGAGGCTGTCTCCTTCTCACTGGCACAGAGGGAACTTGCCATCATCCATGGACCACCTGGTACAGGAAAGACCACAACACTAATAGAGATCATCCTGCAGGCAGTACAGCAAGGCCTGAAAGTGAGTATCAGAATATAGAGGTGGTTTCTTTTGCAAACTCATTGCAAATCCAGCTCATCTCCAGATGGAGCAGATCCAGTCATAGCTGTGCTACACTGCGGAGCCTGGCTTGGCTTCCGAGGACCAGGCAGCTGAAATCGGGTGCAAATAGAAGCTCCAAAACCCAGGCCTGGTATTTACTGAAGACCTTGCACTTGCTTCCAAGCAAGGTGAGAGTTGCCTTTGGTGTCTGGAGGCTGTGGAGAAGTCAGTGGGTTATTCCTAAAGGATGTGTTGGTCTCCCTTTCTCTGCCGAGTGTCTTCCTGCTTGGACACTGTTACTCCAGCCTTTCGCCATCCTTGGCCGTGACAAGCTCTTTGTGTCTCCCGTTGCAGGTGCTGTGCTGTGCCCCCTCCAACGTGGCAGTGGATAACCTGGTGGAGAGGCTGGCCAGGCACAGCCTGCGCATCCTGCGGCTGGGGCACCCTGCTCGCCTGCTGGAGCCCATCCAGCGCCACTCCCTGGATGCGGTCCTGGCTCGGGGAGATGCTGCCCAGATCGTGGCAGATATCAGGAAGGACATCGACCAGGCCTGGGTACGTGTCCCCACCACACGAAGCTCTACATTGGCACTGCCTGATCTGCTGGCCAGGCAAGCTGCTGTGTCTCTCGGAGTCAGGAACACCACTGCCACATCTTGGCTGTGGTGATTGTCTTCCAAGAACATCTAGGTCCTCTGGGTTGCCCCAAAATTGGTGGCTAGAGGCAAGTCACAGGCACAAGTCCTGACATGAGCCATTGGCACCAAACCTGGTGCTTCTGAGCCCAGTGATGCCCCTAGTCTGGATCTTACTGTGTACAGGTAGGGGCGAAATACTGGTGGGCATGAGCCTCCCTTTGTGGTCAGTCAGCAGCAGAAAGGCCACTTCAAGGAGAGGAAAGAGAAAGAATCTTGAGTGCAAGGGACTGACAGTTGGAGATACATGTGGCCTGGATTAATCCCATTTACTCTGATTGGGAGGCATTTAACCTGGCCTTGGAGGAAAGGACACATAAGGAAGGCTTCCTGCCTCAGGAGGGATCTCACAGAGAACCTGTACCAGGGGTGGCCTGAGCCTCCTCAGTCACCTGCCACCAGTGCTCATCTTCAGCTGCTGTAGGAGCTGAGAGCAGATTCATCCCAGCCAAATTCCCCATCAAAGCAGCAAAACATCCCTGAAGCATTCAAGGCCATCCCTGGATCTCTCTCTCCCCACCCCTGGCAGTGCTCAAGTCCAGGTTGGACACAGGGGCTTGGAGCAACCTGCTCTAGTGGAAGGTGTCCCTGCCCGGGGCAGGGGTTGGAGCTGGAGGAGCTTTAAGGTCCCTTTGCCCAAACCAGGCTGGGATCCTGTGATTGAAGCCATCATCACTCCCCTGTGGGGGAGCTGCTGCAGTGCCTGCTCCCCAGCTGATCTGTCTGGCATTGTTCATGCCATCCTCTTCACCAGAAACACTCACATCGTTAATTCACTTCCTACCAAGAAGTCTGCTGTCCTGATGCTCCCTCCCACTCTCAGCCACCTCAAATAGAAAACACATTACACTGTAAAAATGCATCCTTAATTTTTTCTTTCCCAACCTAATTCTCCTAAACTCAATTTACAAAGTAGCTCTTTCACTTGAGGTGAGTTTTGATACTAAAGAGATTTTCCCCTCCATCTTCTGGTGGCAGCATGATCCAGAAGCCACTTTGCAGCTGTATCCAGCTCAAGAGAGCTCCTGTCTTGATCAGAGGTGCAGGAGAGCATCTCCATACCCCTGCTCACACGTGCTGTGGTACTTGCCTGAGCTCATTGCCCTGGTATTGCATGTTTGCAGAGCAAACACAGCTTCCAGCTCCATGAGCATTGATCTGCAGCCACCCTCAGGAGCAGCTGCAGGTTTCCCTGCTGAGGTTGTGCATCACCCAGAGTTTCTGCTGCTGGGGCAGCACTCGGCAGATGAGTGGTGCTTGCACGTGGTGTGAGGGAAGGAGAGGGCATGTGGGGCTGGTTCCTGCAGGGTGCACTAACCTGCTGGGGAGGAGACCCAGCTGTAGTCACAGCTCTGCACTGAGTCTTTTTCTCACTGGTAGTTGATGTTCCCCTTCCTCTCCTTGGAAGCACTTTGGAAGGTGGGAGGAGGTTGGGTTTTTTCCACTGTTGATTTTCCGTAGTAGAAGGGAAATCAGGGAGAAATCAGAGCCTCCAGCACTAAGGTCTCCATCTGCTTCCTCCCTAGAGGAAGGGGTACATGGTGATGGGGGATAGGAACTGGCCACCAAGGCTTGTTCCACCCTGAAACACCAAACAAAACCCCAGTAGCACACTGCTGCAGTTCAGCTTGCCTGGCAGTGCTCCGGGCTGCCCATGGTCAGGTCTTTCAAAGAGGATACACTTGCATCATCAGCATCTCTCCCTGGCTGCAGAGAGCTCACCTCCAAGGTCCTCACCCATCTTTCCCTCATCTTCCCTGCAATATCCCCTACGCACCCCTGTAGTAATGTCTTCCTTTGTGCAGTCCACATTCTGACTCATCTCACTCCTTTCCTTCACCACTATCCCCCAACCACAGGACAGCTAGTGATAGAAATGACCTCCCAGGCTCTCTGCACAGTTTCTGCCCCCTTGTGTCTCCCTCCCTTACCTGTTCAAGCTTCAAGGTTTCCAGGACATCAGCTTCTGGATACTCTGCACCAAGAAAGGCAGTGCTGAGCAGGGTCAGCCAGCAGGGCAGGTCCCAGGCAGGGCCAGAGCAATGGGGCAGGCAGCCCAGGAAGCAAGGCAGGCTCAGGATGCAAACCCTGTAGGTCAGAGCCAGCCCAAGCTCTGGCCTTAAATACAGCTCCCAGGCAAGGAGTGATTGGGTGGGGGCCAAACGAGGCAGCTCAGGGCAATCGGAGCCTGCTGGGACCCCCAGAGCCCTCCTGGGGAGTGAGTGGGATCCAGGCCCCGTCCCTGGGGCTCGCTGGGCCTGGCAGTGCTCTGTTAGCCCTGGCCTGGGCTCCCAGAGCTGGGGGTCACTCCTGTGTGTGAATCTGAATGTCACCAGCGAGCAGTTGCTGTTGGTTCACTAACCAGATCTGTTCTGCAGAGCAGACACTGAACTTGGCCCCGCTGGCACCATCACTTCTGCCCTCTCATCTTCCCCTGTCCTAGCAGAGAAGCAGTCGATGCTAATCTGCTTTGTCCCTTCATCTCAGTGGCTATCAAGAGCTGTCCTTGTGGATCAAGCTGAGGAGAAGATGCCTGTGTGATTGCTTTGTCTGTGTATCTGTCTGTGATCCTCCCCTGTAGCTTCTGAGCCTGTCAGCCAATTCTGACTACACTTGACAGACAAGCAGAGGTTTCACAGGTATTAAATACCTACAAGTTTAACCAAAACACGTGGCTGAGTGGAGGAGTGAGGCACAGGAGTGTCGTTCCTAGGGAGAAGGCTGCGGTAGGAGTGTTAGACACCAGAGGATCCACCCATACAGAGGATGCTATAGGAACCATCAGGTCTTATTGGTTTGGCCACATATAGAAGCTTCTATCTGCAACCTTCTGAGCTTTCTCAAGTGACCAGCCCGTCCTCCCAGGAAACATCCCCATTTCCATCTGGGAGTGTGGTGGCTTCTCAAGGCGACTGCAGTGACCGAAGCCTTGGCTGGTGTCTCGTAGCTGCTGGTGTGTAGCTGGGGAAGCTCTGGCAACCAGAGGTGATGATTTGATGTGTTAGATATGTTTAACAGGCGTTGCTAAAAAAAGCCCTGAGCCTGTCTAGATACTGCTCTGCATCATTGACAGCAGCTCAGAGACAGTCTTTAACAAGGCAGAGCTCTGCTTTGGCTGGACAGGGTGCACTCAGCTTGGGGAGTCCTGCTTCAAGGTCACTTGGAGCCACAGGGTCACCCCAGGTAAGAGAGCACAATGAGACAGGAAATCCCAGTTCCTCACCCAGCAAAGGCACAAGACCCATTAAGCCCAGTCACCATTATACATACTCCTTGCTCTGTGCCCAGATGCTTTGACCAATGCCTAGACTCAGCTGTCAGGTGGACTGAAGCATTTGACCTCCTCCCCTGGGGCACAGGAAGGTATAAGGCAGAGCAGGAAGGGCTGAGCAGAGGATTTGAGGACAGGGAGTTACTCTCCACCACCACATGTTCACAGTTCAGGACTATCAGAATGTGCAGCAGAGGAGTTGCAGCATAGACCATGTCTGGCTGGACCCTGGGGGATGCTGTTAGTCCTGATGCCCTGGTCTGATGGGCAGCAATACTCACATTTTACTTGTGGTACTGATTCAGGTCGTCCTTTGCATAGACAAATACTCTTTCTGCTTCAAGCACTGGCTGTGGAAGGGGCTTTGTGGGAGGGAAAGGGAAGAGAAACTGTGGTTCCCTGGGGCAGATGATGAGGAGCCAACGTATCACAGTGGACACAGAGAAGCCGTGTGCATCCAGGCTCTGTAGTTAAACCCTAGGACCAGGAACACTTTGTTCTAGCTTGATTTTTCTGTTCTATAGACAAAAAGCAAGAAGGCTCAAGACAAGGGGGAGCGGAGCCACTTTCTCAATGAGATCAAGACCCTGAGAAAGGAGCTGAAGGAACGAGAAGAAACTGCCGTGGCTGCAGCCCTCTCCCACGCCAGCGTTGTCCTTGCTACCAATACAGGTGCCACATCCTCTTTTCTTTGCAGTATCTTACCTCCCTTGCCAGGACTGACATAAACCACATGCCCTGAGATGCAGCATCCTGCCAGGATAAGAGGGAGACTCAGGCTTCCTGCTCCAGGCTCCTGGGAGTTAGTTTGCTGCAAGCTCCCCAGCTCCTCCACACTGGGCTTCTCCCTGCTCACCCTCTGGCACAATGATGCTGTTGTTCAGCAAAGAATCCAGGTCTAGAAAGGCCTTTGGTGTGAGCCAGCGTGGCCCATCTTTGGTAGCGCTGAGTAGGAGCTGAGCTTTCAGTGCATAAACAAGTGCTACTGGAGGTGTGCAATCTGCTTATTGATTTCACAAGTCACATGGAATTGCTTGGATAATTCCCATGACTGATCCAATACAGCACATGTTCCCATCGCTGGGCCTCAGCCTGCATGGGTTTGCTTAGTCCTGTAAACCACCCAAGGGATTTAGGGAATGGTTCCGTGTCAGGCATAGGGAGAGGGTTCCTTCCTTCAGTAAAAGTGCTGGTTTGTGCTGATGTTGTGTGGATCAGGTGTGATTTTCCCCTGGGATCATGGGCCTTGCTGGAGCTCTGTGCAGTTCTGCTTCAGGGAAGGGTGGGGGGCAAAGAAGGGGCCTGGATTTTGTGTTCTCCTCAGGTAAGCATTCCTGGGATTTGTCTGAGTCCGCACAGTTTGATGGGATTTATTGTCCATGCAGCCACACTGCTCTGTTGCTACGTTCAGCTGAGAGAGGATTTACTCATGGCAACACACAGGGACACCAGTGACCTTTAGTTACTGGGAGCTCGATAACTCCAGGCAGGCTGTAAGGGCAGGAACCCATGTGCAGAGCTGCATGCCACACTGGTGCAGTCTTTCTGAGACAGACAGAACCTTCTGCTTGGTTCTTTTCCTTCCACCTTCAGCATGGCAAGAGTGCAGAGGCCAGGTTCAGACTGAATGCCCCTTGTAACCCACCTGGATTCATACAGGCTGGACGAAAGGGTTGTAAAGGAGAACAGTGTCCCAGCTGACAGGCTGTGCCATGTGAACTGCTGCAGAGCTGGGCAGGCAGCAGGATTCCCAGGGGCACAGCAGCCCCCCATCAGTGCTGCCTTCAGAGCACAGGAACTTTGCAGAACCACCTTGGAGAAGACTGTGAAACACTCTCCTTGTCTGGCCTCTTCACCCTCCTCTGCCCCTCTGCCTCCCCTCTTCTTACGAGCTGCAGCGATGTGTTTGGTGCCTCTGAAGTGCAGGGTTCTGCTCAGTGTGAGGGTCTCTCTGGGTTCCTGGCTGGGTTATAGCAGGATGTGTGTAAGGATTGTTTGTTTGGCACTGCAGATGGATGTAAACCCAGCCCTGGCTGTGGGTGTGTGCTGCCCCTTCTGCTGCCACGAGGAAGGCCAGAGCAGCACAGTGGGGTCTGCAGGGCAGAGGGATTAGGTCTCAACTGATCTTCCCTTCCTGGCTGTCCCTCGGTGTCTTGGGCAAGGCAAACCTCACATCCATCACCTTGGGTTTGGATTGGTGAGAAGCTGTTTGCATCAGAGGGCAGCAGGGAAGTGGGTTTTCATCAGTGCTTCTACTCCACTCCTGCTCTGGGCGAAGGATTCAAGCATGTTCTGTTTGTCATCTGGTTTCTCTGTTGCTTGCAAAGATACTTGGAAGATCCTGGGCCCAGATGCCAGGGCTAAAAAGGGACAAACAGGGATTGGCAGAAACAATTCTGACATAGGCATACAAATGTGTATGTATTTGGCACAAACTGCAGGGCTGAAATCCTAAATCTGTGCAAAGAAACATTATTTTACCTGCCTCCCTTCATCACAAAGCTTGTGTGGTTTGGTTTATACCAGGTTTTGCTCTCTGGGCTTACCTGC
>NW_009922857.1:382-10316 GCF_000696875.1 Nestor notabilis | reverse complement strand
GGTGCTTCCTCTGAGGGTCCCCTGAAGCTGCTTCCTGACAACCACTTTGACCTCGTGGTGATAGATGAGTGTGCCCAGGCGCTGGAAGCCAGCTGCTGGATACCTCTGCTGAAGGCTCCCAAGTGCATCCTGGCTGGGGACCACAAGCAGCTTCCTCCCACCATCATCTCCCACAAGTAAGGAGCAGTTTGTGGTCCTGGGTCCTCCTCTTGTTTATGCAGCCAAATGCTCCTGAATGCCTCAAGTTTCAGAACATTTCACTAGTGTGGGTTCTTTACTGGGATCCCCATGAGCTGGGCTGGGTCATGCTGCCAGAATTACATCACACCTGGTTTACTGCTGGACACTGCTCCAAGTTTAACGTGCTCCATGTGAGCAGGGTCAGGACGTGACACTTGGTTGTTCTACCTGCTGCCGACCGAGCCACGTAAGAGCCAAGTGTGTGTAGTTCACATGGTGCTGGAGAGTGGCCTTTTGTGCTGGCACGTGTCTGCTGGGCAACAGCTCCAGGGCGTGCAGGGGGCTGAGTGCAGGCAGGGAGAGCGAGCGGGGGGCAACCTTTGGCTGCTCTGGAGCTGCTGGGGATTCTCCAAGGTCTCTCAAAGACTCTCATCCATGCGGGAGCAGAGATGTAGCCTGCAGGAGTCTGCGTTCAACTGAGTTTTGTAGGAACAGGGGGTTAGGAATGGATGAGCTTTAAGGTCCCTTCAGCCCAAACCAGTCTGGGATTCTGTGAGACACTGCTGTGCTCCTTTAGCAGGGTTCCTTCCTCCAAGCTGCATCAGGGCTATGCATTGTTTGCTCTGGTTTTCTCTATAGTGAGGAGTGCTTGCACTGTGCACTACTACTGGATTACTCAAGATTGTGTATACTTTGACAGCTGTTTCTCCTGAGAGACCTGTCAGGAGCAGAGACACCTTCTCAGTTCCACTTGGCAACACTTAACTGAATTCCCATTTTCTGTCTGTTGTGCAAAGTAATATTCAGAGTGGTTGGAAAACCTGTTCAAAACCCACCTTAGAACAGTCACATCAAACTAGTGAATTGGTAACCAGCAAAAGTGAACAAAGCACACGTGAATTCCAGTTTCACTGACCAGGATTTGTATTTACACTATAAAATGTTTGGTTTTAAGAAGGATGATCCGGTTTCATGCAGAGGTCCCTTGTTCCTGGCAGGAATTGTGGCCTGGCTCACTGCTCTGCTGCTGCAGGCTCTGCACAGTGGATTCCAGCTCATTCCACTTGAGTCCAAGTCTTCTCTTCCCTTTATTAAATCTGCTTTTGTGGTTCCACCTGGATTCATTTCATGTGCTGTTACTGTTGGAGGTGGCTCACCAAGGTGCTGTGTCACCGCACACACCACGGTGATTAGCCAGCCTACAACACCTATTAAGTACAATTAGTCTGTGGCTGGTGTAAACTGCCTGTGCTTCAAGGGGGATACTCTAAGTAGTACTGGGGAGCCCTTGGGTAGTTCAGACTATAAACCTGCATGTGTTTATCTAGCCTGAGATCTGGCCTTACTGAGCCATCATTGTGCAGAGCAAACAGGGCTCCCTTCATAACCTTCTCTCCTGCTTCCAAAGACTAATAAGCTGGATAGATAGAATCATAGATACGTGTCTATTGTCTCTCTCGAGTCTTGAAGAAGGAAATGAAACTCCAGGGAGACAGCAGTTCCAGCAGAGGTAAGAGATGGTGCAGATACCAGGGTGCTGTGTCATCTTCTCATTCTGCTGCTCTCAGACACTCAGTTGTTGTGTGCAGGTGATGAGCACACTCCTGCGCTGCCCGCTGGGGTGACAGGGCTGCACAAAGCCTGGCCAGACCCCCCTGCCCTCTGCTCTCACCCGTATTTACAGGGAGGTTGCAGACTGTGACTCTGTGCCTGGGTTTTCCCATCTGAGAAGAGGCAATAATACCATTACCCCCATGCAGAAGGCAGATGGCCAGCCAGGGGAGCTGAGGAGAGGCTGTGCTCTGTGCTGAGGGACAGCGTTGTTAGCCTAGGGTAGGGACAAGCAGGCCAGAGCTGGAGCTTCCTGTGCTTACATCACGTAGGGAATGGTTTAATCTGGAGTCAGATACCGAAACTGTTCCCAGTGGAAGAGTTGAAAAAGAGCCCAACAATTTTGTTGGCAGTTTGCATGGCTTCTTCCCAGGTTTTTAAAATCCCAGCTCTACAAAGCACTGCTCTGTGTAAAACTAAGAGAGAGGGTGGGAAGGAGCCAGATCTTGGACTCTTCAGCTTCAGCAGGTACCAGCTGCAGGGCAGGCAGTGGTGAGGGCAGCTCCCATGTCGTGGGGGATGATCACCTTTGCATGAGAAGCCTTACAGATGTTTAAGGATTAACAACAGATTCAAACCAGAACAGAGCAGAGCGAGTGTGAGTCAGTGCTCACAGGGTTATGTCTGGGCCTGGCAGTAAATTATCATCTGAAAAGCTTGCTTCATTAAACAGAATCACTGCTCAAGGCAGCAGGTCCATGACCCAGGCACTGGGCACCAGTCACCAGAGCTCAGCCTCACGGGCAGCTGCCCTCTGGAAGATGAAGTGCAAAAAGCCAAGCTGCCTTCAGCCTGCTCTGGGGATGATGGGCTGTGCCCTCCAGTGCTGTCTCTCTCCAGCACATCTCTGTTTAGCCTAAAAGGCAAAGCTCTGTGATGCTCTCCCTGCGCCAGCTGGTCTTCAGTTCAGTCCCCAAGTAACTCCTGAAACCTGTCAGCTGATGTGAAGCAAATCCTTCCCAGGGTGAGTCTGGGAGATGTCCAGCTCTGTAAAACCAGATGACAAAGGTGAGGCCTGAGTTTGCCCCTGCTCTCAGGGGAAAGCATCAGATGAACTCAACCAGAGCAGAGGCTGCCAGAGAAACCACACAGGAGGGACCAGAGTAAACCCAGCATTCTGTGTTTGCTACTGAGGTAGTTTAGGCTAGCACTGGAAGACTCCAGCTGATACCCTGCTGTCTTAGGGGTGGTGTGTGTCAAAGAGATGACCCCCGTTGTGATCTGAATAAACAGCGTGAAGGGGGCAGAAGGATCACTCTCCCCATTTCATCCCACGTTACAGAGGAAACCTGTGGTGGCTTCTAGGACTGAGAGAGATGGAGAGGAGCTTTGGACAGGGGCCTGGAGGGACAGGCCAAGGGGAATGGCTTGAACCTGCCAGAGGGGAGATTGAGATGAGCTCTGAGGCAGAAGCTCTTCCCTGTGAGGGTGCTGAGGCGCTGGCACAGGGTGCCCAGAGAAGCTGTGGCTGCCCCATCCCTGGCAGTGTTCAAGGCCAGGTTGGACACAGGGGCTTGGAGCTACCTGCTCCAGTGGAAGGTGTCCCTGCCCGGGGCAGGGGTTGGAGCTGGAGGAGCTTTAAGGTCCCTCCAACCCAAACCAGGCTGGGATTTTGTGATTATCATCGTGTTTGTTTCCACTTGAGCTCAAGGGAGTTTTGATGGGCAGTCTGGAGGTTGCTCCTCTTTGTTGCTGTTTGCCATACCTGGAGTTAGCTCAGGATACAGAGGGCATCCACCCCACCTCATAGTAATTCACTGCACCTTGTCCATGCTGGGTGGGTTTCTTCTGAAAGAGCTCCCAGCAATGGTACCGGTCCCGCTGCTCCAGAGCTCATGGACTTCTGCTCCAAGCCTCCTGCTGGGTTCTGGCTCGCTCCCAGGGACATCTCACTGCCAGGACACTCTCTGCTCTGACAGGAATATTTGTTTCCTTGTTTTTGTTGCATTCCTCGCTCCATCCTTTTCTGACACCCTCATTAATTTGTCTCCACATCAGCACTTTGATTTATTCATTTGTTCTTACACTCTGAGGCAGCTGAGACACTTCTCAGGCCTCTGGCTCTCAACTGGTGTCTTACACAAGCACAGGAGTATTTTGCCATCTTGTTAGTTAGCAGAGAGTCTGGATGTCGCACATCCCAAATCCATGGGTGAGTCCTCTATGCTTGGAAGTTTGCTGATTTGCCTGTCAGGTCCCAATAGATTTGCTTTCACTTTGTCACCAGCAACTTCTCAACCAGCAAGTGTCAGGCCCTGGTTTTCTTTGGCAGCCTCCACAGCAGGTAAGAACAGGCCACCCTCCTCCATCCTGTTTGTAAGGATTAAACAAAATCCACACTATCCAGAGAGAAAGGGGGAATTCTGCACAGTCTCACTTACTTTGTGTGTTTGTGAAACCTCTTAAACCTGTAGCAGGGTAGGGAAGCCCAGCCAAGAGCAGCTGATACTTTGCGTGCCCACAACAGCCCCAGCCTGGTTTGGCCATCCAAGAGCTTAATGTGGTAGGAAGACAGAGTGACATCCTTGTCCAGTCTGTGCTGCCCAGGTTCAGTGGTGCACAGCAGAGATCAGAGCCACACCAGCATCTCCTTCTGTCTGTTAGGGGGGAGAGCAGGAACCGAGGGGATGAATAAGAAAGACACAGCATGACTGAGGGCACAGCTCCATCCCTCCCTCTTGTTCCCCTGGTAATGATCATTCTGACACGTGGAGGCAGGCTGACTGCTCACACCCAGCACATAAAGGGTATTTCTCACCACAGTGGGCACCAAAGCCTCTGAAATGCTTTGTTCCACTTGGCTACAGCCATCACTGTAATGTGCAGCATTTCTTCAAGGGCTGGAGGAGGAAACCTTACCTGTGCAGAGCAGCAGGGCCTCATCCTCCTCACTGGGCTCTATCCTGTACCCCCAGCCCCAAAAAAATGCATTTGGGCAAAGTGCAGCCTCTTCCTGCTTGTGAACAAGGTGAGACCAGGTTAACAGCAAATCCTGGCAGCTCTGGGTTTATTCTGGTCAGTTGAGCTTTCCTAGCTTTACTTTAAAGTAGGTGCTCTTGAGCATCAGGTGTGAGTCCGTCCAACCTTCCCCAGTTTAACTTCTCTAAAGCAATTGCTACTTAAAACCCCTTCTGCTCAGTGCTCTTATGATTCTCTTGGTGTAGAAATCCTTGATTGTAGGAATAATTGAGCAGTAAAATAACAGGAAATTTACAAACAGGTGGATTATTTGTGAGCAGTTGAATAGCTCATTATTAATTCAAGCTATAACCTCAGGTAGATCCCTGCGGAGGAAACCCTGCTGTCAGTGCATGGAAGAGCATTCCTTGCTCAGGCTTGCTGGAGGTTTGCTGCCTCCCCCACACTTTACTGTGTGTCATTACAAGAAACATCTCAGGATAGTTGTTGTTAAAGAACATCAGGGGTTTCCTGCCACTTCTGCATCCACACCGTGTTCAGTTCCAGCTGCAGCTCTGCCTGATGGAGTCTTTAGCCCAGGAGGGTTACATCTGCATCTCAAACCGTCATCCAGAGCAGACCCTTGCCTCTAACTTGCTTTTCCCTTGCAGAGCTGCTGCCAAGGGCCTTGCCCTCAGCCTGATGGAGCGGCTCATCGGGAGGTACGGGCAGAGGGTGGTGAAGATGCTGGTGGTGCAGTACCGCATGCACGAGGCCATCATGCAGTGGGCTTCCTCCGAGCTCTACGACGGCCGCCTCACTGCACACCCCACTGTAGCCCAGCACTTGCTCAAGTGAGTCACTGCCTTTCCCTGGTTTATGAGCAGAGGTGTCTTTTGCATCCCCCACATGCAGGGTTTGTCCCTTCCCTGTGATGGGGTTTGCCGTTCCTCCGGGCCTCTGTGGTTCTGTGACTCCACCAGAGGTAAAGGGCCCCACTTGGCTCTTGCTGTACAGGACACGCTCTTGAGCAGCATCACTGCAGATGCCAAGGGGACCAAAGCTTGGTGGAGCAACAGGGAAACCTCAGTGCTCGGTTTCTGTCATTCTTCACCACCTCCAGAGCCAATCTTCTGCCTTTTCACCCCACCCCACTGCTGCTCTGCAGCCTCGTCCCTCGGAAGTGTTTTCCCTCTGTCCTTGCAGTGTTGTTGGGAGGAATGAGAACACAACTGATCATCCCTGGGGTGTCATGTCAGTGTTGTTAACTGGCCCTTTCCCACATACCTTGTGCAGGGACCTGCCGGGTGTCACCTCCACAGAGGAGACCACAACTCCCTTACTGCTTATAGACACTGCTGGCTGTGGCCTGTTTGAGCTGGAAGTGGAAGATGAACAGTCCAAGGGCAACCCAGGTACCATTGTTTGGAATACGCTGTTGGCCAGAATCAACTGTCTGAGGTCCTCAGCTTCCCAGGGGCTTGGTGACGCACATCCCAGAGATGTCCCCTCCAGAGCAGGTAGCAGGGAAGACGGGGTCCCCAGGGGGACTGACTTGAGAGACCATTTCTTCCATAAATCCTCGAGCTCAAAGGACTCTGAGCCAGAGCAAAGTGGCCATAGGACCACAATGACAGTGTCCAGCTTGGGGGTGGCCACCCTGGCTGCCTTGTTCCCTTGCAGAGACATTTCTCTGGGATAGGGTGGAGGATCCCTGTGACAGATGCTTTACACAAATAACATCAGACAGAGCATGAGCCTGTTCTGGAGAGACTGTAGATGTGGCTCAGAATTGCCTCCCAGCCCCTGCTCCCTTCGTGAAGTCCTGTATGGCTCCTCTCCATGAGTATTCTGAAGACACTGAGTTTCCTGCTGGTTTTGACTTAAACAGTAGGTTTCATGATGGAGATTGAGTGTAACTTCAGGCTCCACAGCCATTCTGCAGCAGGGGCTGTCCAAAACCTGCTGCTTCATCTGACTCTCACTGCAGCCACCCATCCCTGCCTGGCTGCTGCTGCACTTCTCCCAGTGGCTGAGCCTGGGGCTATTCTGCCATTGCTTCCATGTGGCCAAAGAGCTTTTTTGGCTCTGGGGCTGCTGCTCCAGGCATTCATTTGTTTTCCTCTGCTCACTGGTGCAGATCTGCTGCCAGCAACAGATTCTGAGGCTTCAAGTCCCTTTCTGGCAGGATGGGAAGAGGGACTGTAAAATTCAAGCAGTTTTTACCACTTTGACTATCTTTTGCTTCTTTTGTTTGAAAACCCTCCAGCATTGAAGTGCCTCTTGTTTTCCATACAGCAATCCCTGTGGCCCTGCTGACCAGGGAAAGGCTCTTGTCCCCCGATGGAGAGCCAAAGAGACTTGTTGAAGATAACCATGGATTTTGAGCAGGGGATTCAATGCTCATCTCCCAGATCTGGGAGGCAGCCTTTTGGAGCAGCACACTGCAGAGTCTTGGGTTTATACCTGTGTTTTGCTGCAAAACAGAGGGTGAAACCGATTCAGCCAATAGACCAGTTCACAGCTGCATTTACCTTGTCCTCATCAGGTCCCTCTGAAGCAGCCCCATTCCAAACAGCCCATGGGAAGGTCTGAGCATGGAACTTGCTGATGTGGTCACGGGGGTTTAGAAGTGCAGGGATTGAAAAGGCAGAATGAAAAGGGGAGGTGGAGGGTTTCAGTCAGAGCGTAGAGAACTGAGTTTATAGTGAGGTCCAGGGTCTTGCTTCAAATCCATTGCCTGCATTATCACTGATCTCTTGGATTAGTAAGGCCAGGGAAAGCAAAGTGCTGCTCAGAAGGCTTTTCAGCTTAAGTGAGCTGGTGACTTGGAAAGGCAGGAAGCAAGCACAGTGCAGCCTTGGGAATGAGGTTGTGGAGCACATCTCCACCGAGCCGAGCAAGCCAGGCTGGAAATGCTGCAGGCAGGAATTCCCTTGGCCTTTCCTCGCTGTTTAAGGGGAGGTGGGGAAATTGCTCTGAGCCATTCAAGTCCCTTGTAGCTGACAGCTTCAGCCTCTGCCCAGCAGCCTGTTCCCCTCACCAGCCCCTCTGCTTTCTGCCCTAGGGGAGGTGCAGCTGGCTGGTTTGCACGTCCAAGCCCTGGTGGAAGCTGGTGTGAAGGCAAAAGACATCGCTGTGGTAGCCCCCTACAACCTGCAGGTGAGCTGCCCCCCTCCTGCATCTCCTCCCTCTTGCTGCATGCACACAGAGCACACACACAGAGCTGCATTCAAGCCCTGACAGCTCCAGCAGTGATACGAGAAGAGCCCCAGAGAGATGGAGGGGGAAGTCAGCAGAACCAAACTGTATAATCAGCTCTTGTGGCCAGCTTGTCCACACTGAAGCAGCTTGAGGCCATGGAGGGAAGAGGTTTTAGTTGGGTATTTTCCACTTCCAGCCTCAGGAGTCAGCACTTTACTTCTGGGAGATGTGACACATCCTTGTGGGTTTGAGAGGAAGAGACTTCACCAAAACAGCTCCATTTTAGTCCTTCTCACCCTGTGCTTCTCTCGCAAAGATACCCGTCCCGTGTTTTTCAGGTGGACATGCTGAGAGAGCACCTTGGCCACAGCTACCCAGAGCTAGAAATCAAATCAGTCGATGGTTTCCAGGGAAGAGAGAAAGAGGCAGTGATCCTGTCATTCGTGAGATCCAACCGGAAAGGTGAGGCTTCACTGCTGGAGTTATTCCATGGGGACAGGGACAGAACGGGGAACTGTGACTGCTCAGCGGTCTCTCGTCACATTGCCAAGTGGTTTAATTGCAATTCTGACAGTCTCTGGCACTTTGCTCCGAATTGATTCACTGCAGGAACCTTCCTTTCAGCCGCTGGGGTTTTATAAAGGAACATCTTGGCTGTCAGAGTTGCAGAGGGAGGCTCCACGGGAGGCAGCAGGGAGAGGAGGCCAGGACGTAGTCTGAAGGTTTCCTGCCTGTTGAGGCCTCAGAAATCATTTAAACAGGGTGTTAAGCATGGCAGGTCAGTTGCACACTTACTGCAGTGCTGAGCACATCCCACAGAGGCTGAAAACTTGGGGGGTGATTGCCTGGGTTTGGAGCCTCTTCTGGATCAGTTCCCCGAGGAGAGGAAGCAGGAGCTGCCACTGCAGGTCCTGCACAGAACATGCTTCTGTGGGAAGCAAATCTAGAGCAGAAAATCCAGTTCTTCCCTATGAGCAGCTGCAGCCAGAGATAACAGCTGGGGAAAAGCTGCTGCCCTGGGGCCAAGAGGCTCCTTTGGAGGTGCTGAAGGGACCCCTCATGAACCACCTCTCGGTGGATCACTGCCCTTTACAGCCCTCAGGCGACACACATCCCTTGCTGCACTCACCGCCTTTGCTGCTGGAGATGAGGCACTGAGTACGTGCTGATGTCTGAGAGGAAAAGAGGAAGGTATATGTGGAAGGAGGAGGTGGTTGTGGTGTTTTTAGAAAGCCTGGAGCCAGGAAAGCAGCGCTGGGGGAGAACGGAGGTGGGACAGGACTAAGAATAGGCCTTATTCAGGAGTGACTCACCTCGCCTTTGCTTGGAGGAGCTGGTGTCCCCGTGAAGGTGGGTGTCCCCATCCCCTTCCCGTGCACAGCCAGCAGCCAAGGCTCAGGTGTGGGGCAGGAATCTCTGTCTCTCCTGGGAGCATGAGGCAGCTTCTGGTGGTGTCTGGGCACAGCTCTGGTCTGCACAGGGCACAGGAGATGTTGTTAGAGCCCTTGGGAGAAATCCAAACCCTTTCTGCAGCTGCATTTCTCAGCTCAGAGGAGGCCAGGGACCTGGACCAGCCATTCCTGATCCAGTGGGAAACCCTCTTGCCCCATCAGAGGAGCTGGACTTGCCCCTGCAACTGGCAAAACCACACCAGAGAAGCTGGAAATCACTCCCTAAGCTGCAGAGCACAGAGAGGGGATCCCCAAACCCTGCTCCTCAGAGGCAGCACAAACTGCACTGCTGAGCCATGGCAGGGCAGAAACAGACCAGCAGGGATCTGAGCTGCGTCTCCTCTTCATCCCCAGGGGCTGGGAATTCAAAGGCTGCCCACAGGACCCTTCTCTCTTAGCTGAGCCTCACTGACTCATCTGGGCATTCTCCAGCTCTTGCTGCTCTTCTTTCAGAAGCAAACCCTGCAGAGCTGCCTAAATAGCTGTTACTTAAACCACCAAGAGCCTGGGGACATGTGGGGGTTGTGGAATCATGGAATGATTTGGGTTGAAGGGACCTTAAAGCTCCTCCAGCTCCAACCCCTGCCCCG
>NW_009922857.1:0-365 GCF_000696875.1 Nestor notabilis | reverse complement strand
TTTGCCCCAAGCCCCTGTGTCCAACCTGCCCTTGAACACTGCCAGGGATGGGGCAGCCACAGCTTCTCTGGGCACCCTGTGCCAGCGCCTCAGCACCCTCACAGGGAAGAGCTTCTGCCTTATCTCCAACCTGAACTTCCCCTGTTTCGATTTAAACCCATTACCCCTGGTAATACAGGTATAGAACAGGAGGGATTCTTTACCTGCAGCTCCTGTGTGGTGCAGAGTGAGCCGTCTCCCCTGTTGTTCCATTTGCTACCAGGTCCCAGCCCGCCCTTGGGCTGTGGGCCACGCAGGAGAACAATCTCCCCTCCATGTGCCTCCTCCTCCTCCTCCTCCTCCTGACGCCCGGAGCCGCAGCTCGG
>NW_009922856.1:6168-16554 GCF_000696875.1 Nestor notabilis | reverse complement strand
AACCCTAACTATTCTATGATTCTATCTAAACTGAATGTGCATCACTAAGATGGGGTATTTCAAAACATTCTTAACTGTTCTCTAAGAGAAATGCAATGGTTAGAATTGCTTAGTGCCATTTGACACTGTCCACAGAAATCATCCCTGCTGCTCTGCACAAAATCTGAAAAACATTCAGATTCTTCCGTAGGTAGCATAGAAGTTCAAGCCAAATACGTTTGCTGCTCCTGTATTTAATGGATTATAGATCTGAGATTAAGTGTGAAATACTGACAGCTTCCAATAACTAGATTGGATTAAGAGTGTTCCATCTTCCTGAAGGTACAGTGCAACTTTCATAATGTCATTGATGGCAGTGGCTTAACTCTGACAGAGAGGATTAAAAAATCAAGGTGCAGTTTTCTCTTGATCTTACACAGACAAACCTCCCGATAACTTCAGTGGTAATACTGTTTGTACGGTCTTCAGCATCAAGATCTTCACCAGCAGAATATAATTAGATACATCCTGTTAAGTCAAACATTTATTCCTTCATACCGCCTCAGGCCTGAACTTTTCTTCAGAATCCTTTTGATAATTACTGTGAAGATGTCATAATGCAAGGGGGCAGGGAGATGGGGTTTATTTAGTTTTACAAGTTTACCTTCCAGCCTGAGTAATGTGTTACTATGAATTATACACATGACTAATGATAGCATTGTGCCCAGGTTTCCTAACTGGCTGTTGGGAGGCACTCTGTTTCTTGCTAAAATAAGCTTATTTCTCCTTTACTCAAACTGCTGAAGTGCAATAAAAATAGAGAAATAAAATATGAAATGCAATTTTGATTTTGTTAGAATTTATTTTGCAGAAAGGTTTGAGGGGGTGGGAATGTACATGACTTTTTCAGAAAGACCAGCGTTAAATTGAAGCATTGTCACCCAAACGGCACTGCTTTTGATTCTCTGCCTCTAGAAGTGCTTTGCCTGCATAAGTGTGTTCTCTGCATTACATTATGGATTGTGGCATTACTCTCAGAAGCCCAAGGGAAACAATGCAATGTACAATAGCTTTCTGTTACATAATAAAAGTCATCTTCAGCAGTATAAGTCTAATTGGCAATTCCAGTTAACAGTAAGCAATGTATTTTGAAAATGTATTTAGGTAATGTAAATAAGTTCAGCCTGAATATCAACAACTGCAGATCTCCCACGTTGCTTTGTTATCCCAGAAATATGGGATAAATGGTTTATGGTTTTGTTTGAGAGTACTGGCCTTGACTGCACTGTATGTTTCTCCCCTAAAACACATGATTAAAGACCCATATTAATGTTTTCATTACACCAGGTACTGGATTTTTTTTTCTCTTCACAAGCACAATGTTTATAACCATCAAATTTTTACCCTTGACCTCACTGAACACTGAATTAATTCCCAGAAATTACGAGGCACATTCACCTGGTATCAGAAGGTCTATAGGAGCAGCTTACATTACATCAACACAGCCTGCATATAAGCTCCAATAACCTTATAGATAAAGGAATATCCCTGGGAATGGTAATAAGCTCTTCTCAGTTTCCTATAGACAGTAGTGACTGAAGGGTCTCTGCCTAAAAAGCAAAACCTACACACAATCTGATTCAACAGTACTTAGCTCACCTTCTTAATTTACACAGGTAAAAGCTACCAGCAACTACCTTTGACTTAAGCCAAACGCAGTTTGCAAAGACACACTAAGGGCTCCGATCCAGCATTTAATACAACCCCGACCTTGAGAACAATAGTAAGAATTTCCATTAATGTCTACAGGAATTACATATGCGTGCCATGAAGAGCATGAACCTCTAAAAGCTTTTATTGTATGATTTAGAATCCCCTTAAACTGAATATCATGGTATTTTAGGGCCTAACTCCTCTCTCCTCACCCAGCCAAAACTCACATAAGGAAGAAAGGTTTGGTCTCATAAAGCATACTGAATTAAAACCCATAAAAGAAACCAATTGCTTACCAGAGTGATTAAAATCAGATATGTTTCCATAGGGAAAATAAGAAGCCTCTTTACAAAAATTCACTGCCAGTGGGAGCTAAAACTTCCTTTAAAGGTATTCACTCTTTGCTTGAAGTATTTCTAACAGACAATAAGTGAGGGAGTTATGAAATTTAATGCTTTCTTTCCTTTTCATATGCATACCTCTTTGCCCCTCCCTTGCTTTTTTCAATGTACTTTTTTTTTTTTCAGACAGAGCTATGAACACATACAAACATGCACAATTTCCTCTCAAAGTATTGCAGACAGTTCTCTTTTTCAGTTTTTATCATTGCAATAATCCACTCCTCTTGCTCACAAGGGTCCTTGTCAACAAATATTTTTTCTCCATAATATAGTTCTATTTTGCAACCAAAGGTTTAAGAAAACGAGAGAAACATCACGATTGTGTTAAGTTTTCATTGTATTAATATGTATGTTAGACCAACATCTCATCAACACAGTTGTGAAGACATTTGAGAGACCAGTTTTTCTTTAGAAAGGAAAAAATTCTCAGCACCTCTATTTTGGCTTTGAAAAAAAAAAACCAAACCTCTAAAACTTCTGAGAAAATAGGCATTTTATTGCAGATTACATTAACCTGTCATTTCAGAAGAAAAGGGTTTTACTATGAAATAAAGTTTTACTCTCATTTTTATGTCAATCGTTAGTATTTTATCTGTTGTTTCTATTTTGTCCTTTTCAAATGTGCCAGAGTCAGAGAAGACCTAAATAATTTTCTCTTGAAAATAGTTAATTTTCATCATCTTTCAACATTTTTGGGCACCAACATTATATTTGAAAGTTGTAGAAATATCTTCATCCTTCACAACATACCCTCTATGATTAATTTCAGTAGAATTATAGTCCCAACATCAATTTTTGTTATACTTACAGCACAAGAAACTCCTTTCATTACATGCCATGGATCTATGAAATTGATTCATTTTTAAACTTATTCATCATTGCACCTATAACTAATGGAAGTCATGATGTTGGAACAACAAAATTAAGCTTTTTGTCAGAGGTCCAACGGAAATGTTCAAGATTAGGAAAATAGTATTTTTAGACCTTCTCTCACCCCCTCTTTAGGTAAAATGATCACAGAAGCCATAAGAAACATTCAAGTAATTACCTACAAAATAGATCAATCTATCTTTGCACTAGCAAACATCAATAAAGCCAGACATTCAGACATTTGTATGATGCAAAATTAATTAAGACTGTTCTTATGAATTCATATAAACTAGTGCTTCCCTCAGTCCACAGCATTGCCAACTCAGCCCTAAGTCCTTGCATGCTGGATCAAGTTTGGGCAATTGCAGGCAGGCACAACATTGAGCTCTGTGTATGCTGCCTGGCTGGTCAAGACATATGCCCTCATCAGCCATCTGGCTTTTACTCCTAGGCAGGATCCAACTTGTAATTGCCCTTCCACCAGTTAAATCCCCAGTTTTGGTTTCCCTCCAAGATTTTTCTTAACTTCATGTCCTCAAGTCTTCCATTAAATTTGGTTTAAACTGAAATGCGGTTTCAAGAAGAGTTGATGAGCAGAACACACAGTCATACAGATACATTAAATAATTGAGGAAATGGAAAATATACAAGGCTCCAGGACTCCCTTGTGGCCTTCATTAAGCAAGTGTGATTTAGAAAACATGAATCCTAAACCAGGGAAAAACATACAAAAAATAAGGAAAAGTTAAAAAAGGAGTAGGAAAATGTTTGGGTAACAAATACTGGGATACTTCATTGCCCTAGTTTAGTCTTACTTAGTAGCACACGTATGATCTTATTTCTAACAACCTTAAAAAGAATATTCGCTTTAAAGGAATGACAATTTGATTATCTTCTTTATTTTTATAATTAGTATTATTTCCTCTTTGTCTCTCATATCCCCAACCTATTTATTTGAAAGTGATCTACATCAATACTAAGAAGTCAACAAGGAACACATAAACTGGAAGAGGACAAAACAAAAGTAAGATATTCATGGAGAAAAAACAGAAGGTATGTTTTCATTACCCATACTCCTTGAAGGAGTAATACACTTAGATTATTTTTGCCCAACACATAGCCTCCAAGGAGCCACAGAAGTTTATGAACATAACAGAAATTATGCCTTTTGAAATCCTTCAAGGCAACTGGTAACTATCAGCTGTGAAATCTGATGCTTCTCAAACTTGATGATCAGAAGAAAAAAAAATACATTGCTCAGATCACACAGAGAAGCCAGAAAATTCCAAATTGGAAGCAATCTTCAAACGAGTACCCATGTTTTTGTACAGTATTGCAAATATAAAAGTGTGCTCCGTATGAGCTTTCTGTGGTATATTTATCATTCCTCACCAACTCCAGTGAATGGCTGAACATACTCTAAAGAACAATAACCTGGAACAAAATTTTTAATTTCATTCAGTCAAACACCATTAATAAACAGAGACCTGCAAAAACATGTTTACTGCAAAACAGTATTTAGCACTTTACATAGTTGAGTCTCATATTCCATCTATCCCTGCTTGCCAAGCCCAGCAGCAGATCTGCAGTGAATTGCCTGCAGTCAGCATGAGCTCACAACGAAGCCAAAGCCCTGCAGCTGAATCTTTGTGCTACTTGACATACAAGAGTTGCCTTGCCAGAATTTAGTATGCTTACATTGTGTATTAACTTGTAAAGAGTGGATACTAAGATATATATATTGTCATATTTCCTGAAGGCTCTACTAGAAGAGAAAAACTAGTGTCTCTACTGAAGATCACTGTGCAATTATTCAGTGGCAGCCCTAACCGTTCCAACCTTAGGTCAAGTTCAGCTATTAGCCATAAAAATGGAAGTTTGTTTTTCTGCTTTGAGAAGACACCTAAAATGCACTAGGTGGATGTTAAAGCCATTTTCTTTTGGCTCAATGGGCAAAACTACTAGTAGCTTTAAGTAAGGCTGAGTCCATAACTGCTCACTATCCTGCATTTGAACCACAACAGTGGGGGGGAAATTTTCAGAGTCATTACAACTTTATTAAGAGTGTATCTGCTCTGCTTTCATGCTCCTGGAACACTTATTACTGAAACAACAATAAAGACAGCAGATATAGGTTGTGATTCGATTACTATGGCTCAGCAAGAAAGGTTTAAAGAATATAAACTGATGCCTCTCCTCCTATGACTGGCTTCTGGAGACCTTCTCTTCTCTTTCCTATGCTAAACAATCCCAACTTTCTCCACCTAGCCTCATAGCAGAGGTGCTCCATGCTCATCTTCATGGCCTTCCATGACCCTGCTCTAACAGGCACATGTCTATCTGCTGCGTGTGCCAGAGCTGGATGCAGTACTCACTTCAGTTGGGATCTCATGAGAATACAGGGGGAGAATCACTTCCCTTCTCCTCCTGGCCATGTTTCTTTTGATGCAGCCCAGTATATGGTTGGATTTCTGGTCTGTAAGTGCACATTACCGGCTTATGTCCAACATTTTGTCCACCAGTATCCCCAAGATCTTCTCCGCAGGCTGTTCTCAATCCATTCATCTCCCACTCTGTATTGATACTGGAGATTGTCCTGACCCACATACAGGACCTTGCCTTCTGAGGTTTGCATGGGTCCCCTCCTCAAACCTGCCCAGGTCTCTCTGGATGGCATCCATTCCCTTTAGAGTTTCAACAATGACACTCAGCTTGGTGTCATCTGCAAACTTGCTGAGGGTACACTCAATTCCACTGTCCATGTCTCCAGAAAAGATCACGAGGGTAAAGGTGAATCCCCTGGGGACTGAGGGAAAGATGCATTCAAATATAAGTGAATAGATTTCTGGAGAGGGGAAAGCAACAGGCCAGGAGCAAGAAAGGCAGAATGTGCTTTTAAAAAAGGAACATGAGATCAGCATGGTTGATCAAAAAATTAAGCTGCTGGGAATAATGGCTGAATTCCTAGGGCTGCAGGCCATGCTAATGCATTGTTCCTGGTATCTATGGGCTTGGTTCCAGGTTTTAATCGTTTGCTCCATGGAAAGAGGTAAAAGGCTCAAATCAGAGACATCTGCTACAATCATCAAGTACCTTGTTTACTGATCCAACAGGAAAAGCCTGCAGTAGTTCAGCTGTTCTCTCTCTGTCATAATTGGGATATAGTATTTTATTTCATGGGACACAAAGAAAACAAGGACAGTGGGAGACATCAGAATGCAAGCCTCCAGTAGGAGCTGACTTCAAGAAGTTTGTTTTCTTTTTCCCACAGAATAGATTACAAGGTGGGAAACAAGCATCTCAACATGTCTGGATTTCAGTTTTTAAAGAAAGGCAAACCAACAGCTAACTATAGAATAGACATGTTTACATCTAGCCTGAGAAGTTGGTAGTACCTTAGGTCTTATTTTTCCTAAAATCAGTTAGCCTTGAGCCTCTTGCAGTATGCAATTATGACAGGAAAAAAAAATAAAGATCTCTAATTTGCAATCAACACTTTTTTCCCACCTTCCAGCTGTTCACTGACATGCCAAAAATGAAAGAAATACTAAACAAGCTCCAAAGTACAGTATAAAATGAAAAGATAAAATATTAGTCCATGATAAAATTCCAAAACAAACTTACGTAGGAAACTATTGCAGGCCTGAACGGTTTGGGTGGTATTTCTGTTACACCAAGAGGCCTACTGGGAGCACACATGAGTAAGTTTTACCAGGATATTCTTCCCTCCCTCTTCCTCAAAATATGTAATTATTTTTCCCATGCTTTTTGTTTGTATGCTTTTCTCCCCTGTCTCTTAATACCCAAACAGAACATTAAACAGAAACATGCCTACTATTTTAAATTTGCCTGATGGGAAACATGGAATTAATTAAAACTAAAACACAGGAACAATCACTTGTTGGGGAATGGGAGAGAACTCATGCACATATGTCCACACTTGAAACTCAAATTTTTCATTATGAGCAAGCTAAGAGTTCTCAACTGAATCTGAGGGAAAGGATATGTTGCCCCTCCAGGTGTTCAGTTAAGCATCACACACCAAAGTAGGAGAATTGGTTAGAAGGTGATCTCTGTCAAAGCAACTGAGTCCAGATGATGAGGTATCTTTGCTTCTCTTCATGGAACAAAAGAAATCCTAAGGGACAGTTTTCAAAGGTTTTTAGGAATTTTTTAAATTAAAAAATAAATACGCAGTCCAAAAAAGACCACAGCTCTTTCTACATTGTTATACAGGAAGTTCCTAACAGCCCAGCTCCTTTTGGGGCTAAGCTGTTAAGTAGTTAAATAGAAAGATCTAGATTAAAATACTCTCCATGATCAACAGACACTGTTTCTTATATGGGACACAAAGGCAGGTACAGAAGTGTTGAAAACTCTCAAATCAGGTAATTTAAGTGACAGTGGTCTCTGAACAACACCCACAGATACTTTAAAAATACAAACAATGCCGTATCCACCCTCAAACTCTATGATTCTATGATTCTAAACCCAGTTGTTTTGTGTTTGGGTTGTGTTGGTTTCGGGTTTGTTGTTTTGTTTTTTGCTTATTTGTTTGGGTTTGTTGTTTTGGTTTGTTTTTATTTTTTTTTAATAACCAACACCCTCCCCAAATAAACCACAGAACAAAAAACAAACAAATAAACAAAAGAACCCCAAACAAACCTAGACCAATACTGCAGAAGAATGTCATTCTGAGAACAGAAGAACAAGAGCAATAGCTGCCAAAACCAGGTGTCTTGTAATTACATCGTAAGTTCCCTAGTAACACTAAATAGACAAAGAAACATCTATGGAAAGTGTTATTCCAGATAGTAGTTAGACTCCTGACAGCTGTCAGCTGAAGCGTACTCATCTTTATCAGATAAAAAAGAAGCCCATATGCCAAAAAGATCCAAAATCATGCAATGGGACAACATCCTCAGTTTTAACTTCTTTAAACTGATTTTGCAGGGTTTCTCCCTGCTTTCCCTATGAATTGGGAGTAAGGTGCTCTTCATACCTGTCTGCAAATAATTAAATGTGTATTTTCAACAGGAGAGGTAGGATGCTGGTGGTGGGGTCCCTTTCTTTTCAGTCCTATGTTCCACTCAGGTTTCTTTGCATAATTTTCATTCTCTAGCCTGCTGCCTTTTGCCTGCTGTCAAGGAAGGGGTGAAAGCTGCCCTGCAACCCCCCAATATTGCCAGGGTCTGTTTGCCCCCCAGACAATACCATATTTACTGGATCCTAGAACATGAGCCTCCTGAAGCTCCACCTGTGTTGGGTTGGGGTAATTTTGGTAGTATTACCTCTACATATCTGTATAAGGCCACTAACCTTCTGTTCTTTGGGGGCAGGATACCAGGGAAGAGAATTTCATCTGTCAGTAAAGAGATTCATAGCATTTAATACGGCAGGAAGAATATGTTATTTTGTTCATTTGTTCATTTTCTCTGGATTATTTTGTGACAATGTTGAAAGGCAGAAAGAAAGACTGGAAACAGAAACATGTAAGCAGAATCCTGACAAACTCCAGAGCCAGGAGAAGAAAGCATGGAACAGAGGCACCAAATCAATTCAATATGTTTTTGCTCTTTTAGATTGCATAAGGCTACCTGCTGTAATAGATTTATTCTAGAGGTGTTCCCCAGTATGATTCATCTGCTAAATAAAAAGATCTGCACCATTTGAAATTTGTGCTTATAGACACAATGAGCTGGGGAGCTGTATTTCATATTTCACTGTCTGAACTAGTTTCAGTGCCTGCCTGCGAGACTTTAAGGTTGCTCAGGATTATCATTCTCTCACTTCCACCCTAGTTCAGTAAGAGACTTAATCAGGATAAGTCCTGTTGGCTTCAATAGGATTTATTGCTTAAATTAGGCAGATGCTTAAGACTAATTCAGCAAGGTGTTCAGTCATTAGAGCCTGCCTGTCAAAATAGTGTTCCTAATGGGAACAGTGATTAAGCACTTATTTAAACTCTCAATACATATTTAGTTTTAAATTCATTATTTTAGTACTGTGCTGAATAGAAAGGAACATAAGCACATGCTTAAGATCACATGCTATGTGCTTTGCTGCATGGATTTCATATTCTTTGAAATATTAACAAGCTAGTAGAAGGATTTGTGAACTCTTTTACCTTTTTCCTGATAGCCTCATTGGGAAATGTGCTATATATATACACATATATACAGAAGCTTCAGTTAAAGGGGAAAAAAAAATCCTACCTTTTTTATTAGCACTAGAAGAGGCAATAGATTAGCATTTTGGCATAGAAGAAGAGCCCTGTACGTTGTTATGAAGGTATTCATAAAATAGGTGAAAATGAAAACTTAGAAAGACTATAAAATGTTATTACCGTGATGAACTTACTTGAACAGAGATGAAAGTCAGCTCAAAGTTATCAAAACTTTGAAGAACTGCAGCACTACACAAATATCTGGGTTTTATTAAAGTGATGTATAGGGGGAGAAAAATGCAATCCACTCAGTATTTATCAAAACTCTGATGAACAAAGTTCTTAAATGCTTGCTCACTTGAAATGCCTTCATTTTAGAGTAACTATATGGGGACAACGACTGACTGACAGGCTCCTGGACATCCACACTTCCTTTTGTTTTGTTTGCTAGTAGGAATGCTCAACTCCTACTGGACATCAGAGCAAAGCATATCACTGATCTCACTGCATGTAAACTTAACTTGCTAAAAAATTTATATATGATATTTCATTACTTATCTGTTTACTAGGTAACAGAAATATTCCTACATAAGAAAGGGTGCAAGAGTATTCTTAACCATATTTTAGGTGCCTTTCTGAATAGTGGCTTGAGCAGTTCCGTAAGTGAAGATAATCTCCCAAACTGGACATAAGGCCAGAAGGACTTGCTTCAACAAATATAAGCTAGCAGTCACTGGAAGTAATAATATAATGATTTAGAATCCAACAGCCTGAGAATTTACCTTTTTCAGAGATAGTGCTACACTTGAGATCAAGGAAAAGAAAGTATCTAGTTTTAAAGTAAACAAGCTACAAGATCTGAAGGGTCTCTGGGGCATGTTAGTTAAGGAGTAGCAGTTTGTTTACAAAAATTTCTTCTATACCTACTTCGTTAAGATTGCAGCACATGACTTGCAGGAGCAAAGATTTCTTTTCTTGTTCATTCACGTTTTACAAAAAAAGTGATTGAAGATGCAATTTGAAAGTGAGAAGTATTTTTTTAAAGTTACGTAACCAGAAATCTACACAAATGAGATTTTAAAGACACAAATACTCAGAAAAGCAAAAACAAAAGATAATGTCCGTCTTTCATGCCACGTCAGATGAAGTGTATTTACGTTAATGACACAAGTCAACTATATATATTTATCAGGATATGACAGCAATAGTACTTGTTAAATCACACTTTGGAATTACTGTAATTTCTAATAAAATTCC
>NW_009922856.1:0-6137 GCF_000696875.1 Nestor notabilis | reverse complement strand
GGGATGCCATACCTCGCTAGTATCAGCATTTGTATCAACAACTTCCTTAGGGACAAAAAGAGCACTAATTCCTTCTCATGTAAAACCAAGTACAACCTAAAATTTTAAAAGCAGCCAGTTCACAATGAATACCTATGAATAACAATGTATGGCTAAAGACACAGCAATAAAATGCAAAATTACACTTTGTCAAAACTGGACCAAACTGTTAACAAGTGGACCTTTTTTTATTTATTCCTGAGCTGTGTGTTATCTAACATAACAGGGCCCTGTAATACAGTTTATCTAGCCTCCCCCCCATCAGAGCACAAATATACAACAATAGAAAAAGTTATTATTGGCAGTGGCATCAAAATTTTTCTCCTCTAAAGACTTAGACTCTAAATACTAAAATCAAGAAGCAACATTTAGTTTGAAACTACCACCATAAGCAGAAGAAGGAAGGCAAAAACTCTTATAAATACTATAACCTATAGCTTTTAGTATCTAAAACCATATACATCTCATTTTTTGTTGGAAATCTGAATCCTGCCAGTGAAAGCCCAAATTGATTTTTGTTTATTCATGCCAATAAAAACAGATATAATTCTTGGTCAGTTTGTAATTTATGCCTTAAGCTGTAGACAGTTGCTAATTTAGAGTTCTAAATATTAAGTCAGCAAAGAAGGAAATTACATATTTTCAAGTTCATGCAGTTATTTTTATATTTTGACACTTAACTAGTAAATCATCTCGGTAGTAAACACATTTGCAACTCACCTCTGTCAAAGCCAAAGCAGACAGTAGCAGGTCCAAAGCCACGATCAGTGAAATTCTGTTTCCTGTGGTTGTCCATAATATCTGCAGAAGCATTGTTGCAATAAATCATCTCATCTACAACTCAGATGCTCCTGAAAAGCTATGTCTGAATTATTCTGGGAAATTCAGACTGATTCAGAAAGTGACTTACTGTTCACTTTGCCATTAGGTTAGTGCAATTTTCTCTTATTTTCTTCTTCCTCCATTCAATTTTCTAGTGATTATTACAATAGCTCATTTAACAGTACATTTCTGAATTTTCAAGAGTAGGTGCTTTTCTGAACTACTTTCTCACAGTACTTTTGAGGTCTGGTTATGTGCTCTCTAGTATTGCCTTAAGACTGCATGAAAGTTTATTGTCATTTGAACATTTTGCATTGGCTTCTTGTATTTGTAATACTATACTTTCTATTCATAGGAAAGAAACTGAAACAAACCTCTTCAAAATTTTATCTTTGATTTCCATCTTGTCTAAACAAGAGCTTAAGTATCATCATTTTTCAGATATCTCTATTCTTCAGAAATAAGAAAATCAACAGGTTTTTTTTTTTTTTTTTACATTGTTTAAGAAATAAGTGGGAAAACAAGCTTACAAGAGGGCATATAAAGGCACTTACATGAGCCAGAAACGTTCCTTGACAGCAAAGAAGGTAGTTGGAGTGCTGGGGTGCGTTAAGTAAAGCATTGTCAGCAGGTGGAGGCAGGTGATACTTCCCCTCTACTCAGTACTGGTGAGGTCTCACCTGAGGTGCTGTCTCCAGGTCTGAGCTTCCCACTGCAAGATGATTAAGGACCCATCCCAAGAGGAAAGGCTAAGAGATCTGGTACTGTTCAGCCTAGAGAAGAAAGGCTCAGGTGGATCTTATCAACATAGGATTTTAAAATTCTGGATCTTTGCCACCGCAATATTTCCCTCAAACATTTTACATGTGTCCTGGGTTCAGCTACAGCAGCCATTTTTTCGCCTTCTTAGTAGCTGGTGCAGTGCTGTGTTTTTGACTTTCAGTCTGGGAACAATGCTGATAACACCGATGTTTTTAGTTGTTGCTAAGTAATGTTTACTCTGACCAAGGACTTTCTCAGTCTCATGCTTTGCCGGAGAGGAGGGGAAGCCAGGGGGAAGCAGAGGCAGGACACCTGACCCAAACTGGCCAAAGGGGTATTCCATACCACAGCACGTCATGCCCAGTATATAAACTGGGGGGAGTTACCCGGAAGGCCCAGATCGCTGCTCGGGTCGGGCTGGGTATCGGTCGGCGGGTGGTGAGCGGTTGTGTCCTTTTCCCTTGTTATTCCTCTTATCATTATTATTGGTAGCAGTAGTGGTTTGTATTATACCTTAGTTACTGGAGAGCTGTTATCTCAACCCGTGGGAGTTACATTCCTTCGATTCTCCTCCCCATCCCTCCGGGAGCGGGGGGAGGAAGGAAAAGGGGGGGAGTGAGCGAGCGGCTGCGTGGTTCCAAGTTGCCGGCTGGGCTTGAACCACGACAACATGAATACTTTTTCTTTTTCTCTTGATACTTTTTCCGTCAACATTCTTTTACTACCTAACCTCAAACTAACATTGGATTCTGGAAAGCTACTTTCTGACATTTTGACTGCACTGCATTAACTAGTCTACTTCCAATACTGTGATTATGTATGCCCACTTCTGCCTGAATTCATATAGCCCTCAATAAAGTCTCTATGGAACACAAAATAGGAAGAAAAAAACATTCCTACAATTTCTACTTGTAGTCCAGGATTATAACAAAATTATCATTAATGTGATGCCTCTTGTAACTTTCTCCTATACCACCTATTTAGCTTAGCTAAACTAAACCTCCACCCTGATAAATGTAAAGGAAATTACTGTTTCCATAAATTGCATGGGTTTTTTTGTTTGTTTTATTTTAATTCCCCTTTCACTCAGAAAATTGTCCATAATTATACAGGTTTCATCTAAGAGAGTGTGTATGAAAATCTATGCTTTCCTTCAAGTTTCAGAGTACAAGATACCCATAAAGTAAATTTCAGATACACAAATTTCTAAAGGTTTTCATTTTCGGCATTCACCTTGAGATGTTGTACATTATACATTACGGAAACAAGAATATCCACCCTCACCTTTAACTACAGTGTAAGCTGTATTACCTGTCTGTGTGACAGAATAAGAATGTAATTGTTCTGTTATTCTAGGTCGTTAATCAAAATGGAGTGTTTTTTTCAGCCCAAATATATTGTTATCATAGGATTAGAGGGCATGGATAATCAAATGTATATATGTGTGTAAATACTTACAGATGCATGAACACATAAATATACACGGTCCAACAGACATGCTTTGTTGAACAGTCTCAGTAATGTGCTAAAATAGAGAGTAGTTACTGAGCCCTGAGCAAAATTTGAAGTAAGAAAACTAGCAGATTGTTCCATGGAGAAAACTTTTCAGGTACATCTCTCATGATCTTCGGGCTTAGGCTTTTGCTTAAGTACATGCTTTTAGTTCATCTCCTTTAAGAATGATTCACAGAAGTCTGAACCTCAGTCTGTTCCTCTCTGCTGTCCTATTTTGAGTCCAAGACTAGTTATGCAGACCTATTTTGAACCCTGGCAGATATTTAATTTCCATCATTACCTTTAGTTGAACAAATTATTGCTTATCTAAGAAGAAGGTGGGGACAAGAGGGAAGGGAGAAGAAGGCATCTAAAATTGTATCTGCTCCACAGAGCCAAAAGACATTATATGTACATTTAAATGGCACTGTGATAGCAAGCCTGTGTATGGCAGGTGACTTGTCTTCCCTAATCGGCCTTCCTCAGTTTGACACTAATGTATCCTAACAAGGACAGCCAGAAGTTGTGTAAAAATAAAGAGAGATTTGGCAAAGGGCTGCAGTTGTCAATAAAATCTCCTAAGTGACTCAAGGTTACTGTGTCAAATAACACACTTCAGCTAGTGTAGAACTACAAATTGATAAGGAGAAGACAAACACTTTTCAGAACCCCTTCTCTGCCTGCTTTTAAAGACAGATTCCAGTCAGCATTCAAACTGTCTTTTTTGAAATAAAAAAATATAAATGCTGAAGTATCACGTTTCCATCACCTATGTAATTTCAGAGAAATAATGCTTTATTCAAAACTCATAGACACAGCCTCAAAACGTATATCTACTCCAACACTGTTAAAAAAAAGCAAATGAATGAAACAGATTAAAAATATAGAAAAGAGATGCTGAATGCCAGGGGTGAAATAGCAGTGATCCAACGTTTTAGTTTGAAGACACAAGAAAGATACAAGTAAATGGTAGAAATTTCAGTAGGATACTATTTTTAATTACACAATAACAGAGGCTCTAGGTGGAATTTGGCTACAGTTCTTCACATGACAGACTTGGAATAAGATTTAAGAAGAAGAAAGTGGTTAGTCGAAATAAGCTACAGGTAGAGGAAAGAACAGGAGAAGGTAAGCACTGAGAATAAAAACCATAGCATAGAATAACACAGGCAACTTGTGTATAAACTGAATAAAGCATCTCTGTCAGTATATAGCTTAAATATTACATGAAAGTCAAAATTATTTATAAGGATACTGACTCAGTAAAACAACCATCATTAAAACCACTTCTCATAGTTATTATGTTCACTATGGCCATATGGAAGGCTGGGACCTTGAGAAACATCAGAGTATGTTACCAATGCAATCATAATCTTGCCTACTTTGGTCTAAGCAGCTGTATATATATGTGATTACTTTTTAGATTTAATCCTTATAGGTGAACTGTGAACAGATGTATAGTCTAAAAGGGCCTAGGTGAATAACTTGGAGGAGGGGGATATGACACCAACATGCTATTGATAAATTCTACACATCTATCGACAGCTTGGAACAGTGAAAAAACCCTGCCAGTATCTGAGATCTGGTGTAGTTAGAAGAAGCTGTATTTGTAACAATTTAGCAATCTAATAAGATACCCAGCAGTTAAAACAAAGCTGGGTTTGAAATACAAAAATCGTCTGTAAAGAGATATTTAGTCTCCTGTGCTGTTGTGTTTTTCTCCCTGATAAAATCTTATTTCTAATTACAGAAAGAAAAAACAATAAAACCAACCTGTTTTAGCTTGAAAGGAAGAAAAAAAAATCCAAAACAAACAGTAAAAAATGGCCATTCAAATTCATTTATTATTATTATTTTAGATAATGTTTAGCAAAATATTTACTTGTAAAAAATAAAAAAAAATAAATTTTGTAGATTATAAGCAGCTTTAGACATACATTCTGTTTGTCCTCTCTAGCCCTGCTTATCAAATACCTGTAAATTGTTGGCAAACAGTTTCAGAGCAAGGCATATTAGCACAAACTATTAATCTGATATTTTTGAATAGATACTATTTTTTATTCCCTGATCATTTACAAAGACAAAGGGGAAAACATTCATCAAATAAATTATTCACTAGAAATTAGTCATCAAGTCCTAAGAGCAGAGGGCCTATATATATATATATGTTTATAACTAGTTCATAAGTGCATTGAAACTTTGAAAGTGTCTCTGGAAACTCTAAAGATTAAAAGCTCAGTTTACATAATTCACAAATCAATGGGGATCTTTAAGCCATATAGCTGCAGACACTTGGCTTAGGGTTACATATACAGGTGTATATTTCCCTTATACTCTTCTTTCTAGTATTTTATTTTGTGGAATTTACCATTGGTTAAATTATCCTGTTAAAATAAAAATAGAGAGGGAGAGCAAGACACGCAAAAGCTCCTTTCTGCATTATTTTATTCCAATGACTTGAATATGCTGTTTGGAAAATGGGATAGAAGTTCTAGACTTAACATTTGGACTGAATTTCAGACTATATATTAAATATTCTATAATGATCGTAAAGCAATCCAAGAGGAAAACTTCACCACTAAACTGCTGTGAAAATGCACATTTCTATTTAACCTTCCTCATACTGCAGATTTAAATTTATAAAAGGTCATTAGTAGCCAGTGCACTCTCAGACTGTGTCAAATTGTTGCTGTGTGACCTCTGTAGTGTGAATACTGATCAGGACTTTTAAGTGAGAGCAAAGAGAAAAATGATGTAATTGTATATGCGTAGCTATACATATATATATATGTACATCCACACACACACATGTGTGTGTGAGTATATATATGCACACACAGTTTATCGAGTGCTTCTTCCTGATGAACTACTACTCAGCTGACAGGGAAATAAGCAGATCTAACAGCAGGTTATATGGTCAGGACTGACTGGCTGTTTGTCTAGTCAGCATCATATATTACATTATATAGCATTTATATTAAAATTATTTAATATTATTTAAAATATATATTTAAATTACA
>NW_009922855.1:557-773 GCF_000696875.1 Nestor notabilis | reverse complement strand
CCCACAGGCCTGCCTTCTGGCCAGGGCCTTGACTCACGTGCTGTGCCGTGCCCCGAGACCCAGGGCAAGAGTCCCTGCTCGGAGCTACCTCCACTCTCTGCACCCTTTTGCCATGTCTTCGGCCAACCTCTTGCCACCATGTTGTGGGAGGAGACCGTGTGAGTACAGGGATCCTCGGAATCCGTAGTAAAATGACTCTCTCTTGGTGCTGTTTCC
>NW_009922855.1:0-307 GCF_000696875.1 Nestor notabilis | reverse complement strand
CTGACGTGAGACCCCTCTCTTTTCTCCAGCCCGGCATCATGTCTGCTCAGGTAGCAGCAGATGAGCCTGTGCTATTTGTGCTCACGTGCACAGCGCCCGGGGCTCGAGTCTTCTGCTCCTGTTCGGGACTTGTGCTAAACCTGGAGGAGGAAGGAAGCACTTGAAACCAGGCAAAGAAAAGGGACTCAAGCATCGTTGTCTGTGCTAGTCCTCGGCTTGGAAAAGGGCCTCTAGACTCACTGTCTGTGCTACTCCTGGGCTTGGAAAAGGGGCTCGACCTTCTCTTTGTGCGGCTGGGAGAGAGATG
>NW_009922854.1:238-2764 GCF_000696875.1 Nestor notabilis | reverse complement strand
GCCAGTCCCCCAAAACGCGGAACTCGCCCAGGTTAATTAATTACACCCTGAATTAAGTTCTCTTAACAGCTGAATGCCCTAATGAGACTGAGAACACCTGAAGAGTAAACAGGGGAAACAGTGGAGATGGATACCTCAAGGCTATGCCCCAGAATGTCCTGTGGGGACAAGATAACTTGTGGGGGTTAATGGTGGGTGAGTGCCCAGCTGCTGGTAGCTGGCACTGAGATACAGTGATCAGTGAACATTCATCCATCCATCCCTCCCTCCCTCCCTCAGAAGCAGCCAGGAAGGCACTCAGCCCCTGGGTTACACATGCCCACTGGGCCCACTCCCCCTCTTGTCAAAGAGGATCCCTCTGGTTACAACCACCACCAGCAAACATTGTCCTTTTTCTAAAAAGCCAACGTTTCGGGCCTTAGGTAAAGGGGTTACCGGCTTTCTGCCTTTTTAAACAGTTGTGCTACTTCAGCAAGCTGCTCCCTTGCACACCCCTCGGGTTCTGTTTAGCCAACAAGTCTCAGCTGACTCACAAGGAGGTCAGAAGTCAAAACATTTGATAAATAATAAATGCCCAGACCATTTTATTTGCCTTTTTTAACCTGCAGGGTTGATATTTCCTAAGTTGAAACATCAAAAAACCTATTTTAAATGAAATGAAATCTGAGATTCTCATAATTGCCTGACAGCCATCGATGAATACTTAAGGGAAACACCAGTTTTACGAGACCAGTAACAAACCCCCATGATGTCTGGAAATACCTTCACACTCTCACTCAGCATATGTATAAGAAATATATATGCAGTGCTACGCAAATAGTACTTAAAATTAAACAAAGATACAATCTCTACTTCATGAAAGCTGCAATACAAAGGCTTGGTCCTGTAGGATGCTGAGTTTGGCAAATCAAACCTATACTTAAAGCATTATAAATTCAGAAAAGTCAGCAAAGCAATTAACTTGATAAATATTATGGACATAATGAGGCATCCTTATTGCCCAAACAGTCAGAGTCTTATTTCTGTATGTTAATCCACCCTGGCATTGAAAACAGCTCCATGTTTCCAGTGGCGAGACCCCATTTGGTTACAACAGACAATAGTTACAACAGACTTAGTCCAGATTTGCTTCTAAACATCCCACCTGCTACAAGTTGTGGAAGGAGTATGTTATTTAGTGAAAACAGATTCATAAACTAGCTTTTAAGATATGAATCTTTTAATATGGTACTTTATCCAGTGCTAAAAATAAAACCTGAATTTAGTTTAAACCTCCTTTATGGCAAACATTTACCAGGAATCACCTATTCCACGAGGCTGCCTCGGTGTACCAGGTGTGAGTAACAGAACACAGGATCAGAAATAACCTAACAGCAGCTAATCTTTTCTCCACCTTTTCCTTGCCAGCTGACTCACAAAACTATTCCTAACACAGCAATGAGATTACAGCTTTGAGTGAGTACAATAAACTGCTTTCTAGGTTTGTTTTTTTTTAACGGCAGAATACCTAGAAAGACCCAAATTTCCAGGAATATCACCACCCTTTTTGCATCATTCATTACCAGTTAGAGAACAGGGTCAGGAAGCAAAGGTCTGCAGAGTTCCTGTTTCTTCAGCAAGGAACACAGTGTTCTGCAGAGAAAAAGGACAGATGGTCTTAAACACTGCCTGAATGTTTTGTTTACATTTGTACGGTTCTAAAAACTCCAAGGTTATTTATTCACAACAGTGAATACATGTTTTAAACCAGCTAATTTCATTTGTTGCTAAAATTGCAGGTTTCCTTTTCTTTGTCTAGTAGGTTAGAGACAGTATCTTAGTTCTATGGATTAATGGTGGGTTTGCAGAGCCCCCATTACAAAACAGTAACTATTAAATTACTTGTGTAGCAGCTGTAGGAAACCAGAACTGTGTTGTGATGTTTGCAGTGGGTTTCACATTTGCTTTTTCCACTTCCTCCATTCTCAGACTTGTTGGCACTACATGAAGTATCATTGCGTATCAGTCCATCTGCTCCTTATCCCCCACGAAGCTGTGCCTTACACTCCAGAACACGTACTTTTTTCTGGGCTTTGCCTTCAGTGACAGCAGATTGCTGCTGTGTGACTTGGAAGAAAAACATTGCTGTAGCAGCATGTTCTACACATGGTGAACGTAACGATGAAAAAGCACCAAACCTCCATAACTCCAGTTCAGAACAAGGTCCCTAACACTCACCCCACCTCACTGTGCTTCCTCCAGTTGGCAGTGGTAGGAAGTGGGTTGCAAATACCCTTCAGAGTTACATGTTTTAGGGAGGGAAAGAAGAGGTGACACTTCACAGCTGCTTACACCAAAACCAGCTTTGCATTTTTCCACGACTTCCTATGGCTCTGGAGAAGCCTCTTGAGCATCAAAGGTCGAGTTCTGACCTGCCACCCTTTCCCCTCTTGGTGATATTTGGGGTTTAAGTACCGCAGGCTTGGCAGCACTATGCGGTGACACCGCTTTACGTGGATAAGCAGGTCCAGATGCGACACTTCCCTC
>NW_009922854.1:0-228 GCF_000696875.1 Nestor notabilis | reverse complement strand
CACCCGTCCCCCCCAGCCGCAGGCGCTGCCGCCGCGGTGCGTGGAGCGCATCCTCCTGACAGGAACGCGAGCGCTACCACAGGCTGCTCTTATATAGCGCGCGGGTGGCCTGGAAGCGCGAGCAGTGATTGGTCCAGGCGGAGGGGGTGGGGCCACGCCGTAAATCCTCCCAATAAAAAGGCGAGGGGTGGGCCCGGCGGGGCAGTTATTGGCTGTCTCTGGGGGTGG
>NW_009922853.1:623-6466 GCF_000696875.1 Nestor notabilis | reverse complement strand
AAAATCCTCAGTTGTCACTGGGCGATACTCAACCAACAACACTGGGCTGCCCAGACATCCAAATCAGTCTTCATCACGCACCCACCACCACAGCCAGCCAGAGCTGGAGCCCCAGCCATGCTGCTCAAGTCAGTCCTTTGCCATCCAGAACATATATACATATTTCCCACACATATGAAAATGCTGGTTCCACCCCAAGCAGTCTGAATCAGCCTTTTTGCATGTTCCAGACACTAGCTTACATGCTATAGTCCTCCATGGTGAGAAGGGGGAAGAAATGGTTTCTTGACACTTCACCAGCCAGCATGTTGCTTGACACCAAAACACTGTCACTGTACCTTTTCACTGCACTTCATGTCCACACCTCAAGAGGTGCTTTTAAAGGATTAGCTTTTTGTTCCAGTTAAAATATGAGATGGTATTTTCCAAAGCATGCGACTTTCATCCTACAGATGGTAAGGTTTGGGGTGGAGGAATAGAGCAATGTCTTGCAGCCAGTATGCGTTGAAGCAGGAATAGATGAGAGTAAAATCTCAGAGGACTCCTAGTCATCACTCCTCTGCTCTGGTACCCGACCACAGTCTCTCTGTATAAACAAAGGCTCTGGCCACCACAGTGTTTTCTGGCCTGCTGTAAAATATTTCGCCACCCCTGTCAAAGGAATCACTGATGCTTAAAAAGGAGGCAGCCTTAGTCAGGCTTTTCCCACAGTGTCTCTGTAGAGGAGTCTGGATGTCAAGAAGGTATAAGGACATGCAAACAGTGAGAGTGAGGCTTGGAAAACTGTGCAATTAAAGTCTTGGTTGTAATCTGGATTCATGAGTGCGTTATTATAGCTCCAGATTAATATTAGTGCAGATTGCAAATAAAATGCTTCTGTCAAATAATTATGTGTATTAACTTCACAAAAATGGCATCAATGCCAAAAACAATACTTTGCTTCCAGAAACACCAAAACTGGCTTGTTCTTCGCAAAGTTTCAACATTGCTTTTGCCCAAGAAGAGCTCAGTATGGATGAACGGTAACACAACAGTAAAAACGCTCTATGAACTGGGGCATCAGTCAGAGGCCCAGTCAGAAGCAGCAAGTCTGGATAATGCAGGTGGCAAAGTGCCACTGAGAAAGGGAAAATAAGAATTTCTCCCGGGTGAGATACTTCCAAGTTGATCTGCAGACCTCTCTGAGAGGCTGGGGCATGGAATGTTGAAAGCTATCAACTAGATAGATAGACAAACAGCCAGCATAAATTGGTGCAGCTCCTTCTGTATTAGGCTTGTGACAAATAAATACAGCCAGCATGAGCCAGAAGGTTTATTCACAGTTCAAACTTCTCCTGCACGTACAAGACCAAGCCCAGTTTCTTAAAGTGGTATTTCCAGAGTCACAACAGCTCCTTCCTTCACTCCCCTAATGAGACCTCAGTCCAGGGCTCTATACTTCTTTAAAATTGTGAGTAGGATTATAAGAAGCATCACAAGTCTTATGAAATACAGGAAAAACAGACACCTGGTCTAAACCTGACAGTGGAAGTCAGAGGATCTTTAAAATCTGGGCACTTTAAAATCCGCCACTTATCCTGGGCACCTAGGATAAATTCTAAGCACTTTATCCTAGAGCACTAGGATGAAGGACTCCTCAATCCATTCTGGGAGGATTGAATACTGGTCAAACTCAGCCCTTTCCTGAGTTTAGACTTTTTAGCAACAACACAACACAGATTCCAGGAGACAAGAAACCCTTGGTTTGGCTCTTCCTCAGCATCTTTTTTACTAGGTGTGTGAGGGAGAGAGAGAAGGACAGATAGTCATTGCATCTCTTTTATCACCCGATGTCCTGATGCTACGGAAGACCCTGCCATGGTAAACCAGCCCTTGCTTAGAGCATATTTTTCATCAGGAGACCCTCTTACAAACATGTAATGGTTGTAAGCCATTAAGCTGTTAATAACCCAATAAGTCAGTAAGCAAGGGCTTGCTTACTGTAGCAGGGTCTTCCAGAGCATCAGGACTTACTTGTGTGCGATCAAATTGGTTTAGAGCTTTTCAAACTGCTGATGCGCTCACTCCTGTACATGCTAACCAACACATCAACTGCAGCCCTCAAGCCCACAGGAATTAATAGGCATTCACTGCTTTGAACGCCCTAAATGAAACTCAGAGTGTGCTTAATTACTGTAGCACACACTACTACATAGTGTAATTATGGTGTCACACGCACAGTATAGGGCTGGAAAGTATGGCCGCTTCTGTTATTTAATTCATTTGTTTTATGTTTTCGTGGCATTGTTCAGCTAAAAGCAACTACATACAGCATTTGGTGCACTCTCACATGTAATCGAGAGATAATGTCAATGGAATTGCATGTTGTCACAGGATAACAGCCTCCTGCTGTTGCTGAAATGCCAAATTGAAGCCGAGGCATTTATGGAAAATAAACGTCAAGTCAAAGCCAAGATGTTTATTTTAAAAACAAGAGACATGGATCTTGTGGCAACGTTCCATCATGTCTCTATTTCTCTAATAACAAATGTCCAATGTGAATAGAGCCAAGTGACAGTTTCTTCCTGGGACAGCATGGAGAGGATGAAGCCTGATCACTTCACACAAAGGCTCTGCAGAGCTGTTTCTCATCTGTTTTGCTTCGGGTCAGGTTTTAGTCAAATTGTCCAGATAACAAGCACAAAATGGTTTCTCAGATGTATGCTAAATTGATGTATGCTAAGTTTTTGTGTGATAAGTTATGGTATTTCTGTAAAGAAGTTTGGGAGGACAGCGGGAAGAAGAAGGGACAGCAAATGCACTTTTAATGTGCTTTTACATGGCCCTTTTTCTCCAGAGAAAGAATGGCAATAACAGGAAGCTCACTGAAGTCAATGGGAAGCCTTCCAGGCACTTCAGTGGGCTTCGACTACTGGCTTAAGAGAACAAACAGTTGATATTTTAAGAGGATATTATGTTAATAATGGCAGTGCCCGAATTTGATTGCAATGAGAGCACGACTGGACAAGGGGGACAAGGCAGACAAAATCCTTCTGTGTCGTAAGTGTCAGCACAGCCACCCCTTGCATCTGGCCCACCGGAGATTTCTGCTCTGTCCATGCCGGCTTCACATCCCCAGAGAAACTGTTCCTGCACTTCATTTCTCCAATAAAGCTTCCCTAAATCCAGTAGCAAAGATGACAGAATTTGGTTTTCTTTGTGTGGGGAAAACTGAAGTTTATGTGTCACGACCCAAGTAGTTGAGATATGCTAAAAAAACCATATTAAAGCTAAAAGTAAGAGCTGGAAATGTCCAGGTCTTAGACATGATGCAGTCTGATCCAAAGTTGAGAACTAGAGTTTTGTCAAACCTAACTGTAAAGGCCTGAGTGATGAGACATTCACTGCTACTCCTGGCAAAGTAATGGGTTTGACATCCTAAAAGCTCTTTCAGATATTCATATCAAATTTTCCCTTTCATCACACTACCACTCATTAAATCTCTTTGTATTCATGTAAATTATTCATCTCCTTCCCTGACAATTTTTTCTTCCTCCAACTACATTAAGAGATAATGTTTTTAACTAGTTAAAATTGCCTTCCCCCCCCCATCTGCTAACGCCACCATCCTTCTTTAAACGTTCATCACCACTCTGCCAGCATCCTCCCTCTCCAAACAGCCTCACAGAGTGCCAAGACATAGTACAATGCGCTCAGAGCATCCCCCATTCCCAATCTCCTGCTCCACTGCTGGTGCTGCTGACCTTCCCCAGGGCAGTGCTGTGTGAAGATGCATACCGATGCAATAGGATTCTCATCTTGCCATCTCTTTTGCATGGTGAGACAAGCGGGAAGCTGTGCAAAGTATCTCAAAGGACGGGGTTTAAAAATATACCTAGATAACCCACTTCAGCTCCTAAAATGTTGAAGCTTCACAGCTCATGGCAACGGGGTTCCTCAAATGCAATACATTTTGATTTTCATCAGATCTGTCCATTATCCTTTATGCAATAGAAGACTGATCTGTCCTAATAACTACTGAGTGAGAGGTTTGGGGTTTTTTTTTCTTTTAAATGACTTCCAAAGGAAAAAGAAACTAGTTGCTCATTAAAAACTGTGATCTGCAAAGCAAGTAGAAACCAAATATTTCATATCTGGAAGTTCTTCTCTTGAACTGACATCCATAAATAGTATGCAAGCAAAAAGCTATATTCAGATCACAGTAAGGAGCTGTCTGAAATGAAGAAAAATATTATAGAACAACAAGGAAATTTTGAGTTAAAGGAGATTTGCAAAAGGTAACACTGTGGAAGGGGTTAAGTTACAGTGATTATTTGGCTGCTCAATGCTGCAAGAGCCAGAGGGATGTTCTGTACAGAAATCATAAAATTGCTTGTTTTTTCCTTTGGAGATGCATTGTTTCCCAAAGACATTTTGGCTCCAGCTCTAATCTGGCATTCCAGATTGACGCTTGTTGAACCAGCAAAGATACAGGGAAGCAACACATGATTATGTGTCTTCTGGTTTATTTCATACTTGCTGGTAATTTCCTTTATATCTTCAACTTTTAAGCTTATCTTCTCTTATGGTGGGATGAGGATGAGGATTTTATTAGATTATGATATTTATTAACTGTATAAAGATACTATAGCAATGATGGATCTGAGCAGATGACAGAGTGATGATGCTCCGGGAATAGCAAGCAAAGCAGCTACATGGTACTCCCAACAGTGCTTCCCACTGTCAGTGTCATTTTGGGAAGTGTATTTAACACTTAATCAGATTTTGATAGGCTGATTTTGCTCTAAAATGGACTAGGCACATTCACAGAATTCATACAAGCATCTCAGCTGTGAGCCTTCAGTGTGGTGATGCACCGCAGGCTCGTACCTACTTCAAGATGTAGAAAACAGAAGCTTGTTTCTATCCCACCGCTCCACTGTCCTAACCTGGTTTTAGACTATTAGTTTTTTAAATCAGGATTACAGCTACCAGTCCTGGGCAAACGCTCCGAGGCACAATCCTTCTGTTTCTCATTCAGCATAAGACCTCCCTCTGTTCTTGAAGATGCCATGCCTCCTGCCATTCCCACCAAAGAGGGTCATGCTTTGGTCCAGGAGATGACGAGCAGCAAAGCAAAGTCCATGGGAACACGAGGGAATGCTTTGCCAAGCAGCAGGTCCACGCTGGTCTGTGGCCTTTATAGTCAGGGTTAAATAAACAGCATGTAAATAAATAAATAATCTTCTCCCAGGTTGTGACCTTGTAAATCAAGTCTAAGCCTGGAAGGGATTTTTATGGTCCAGCTGGAACAGCGGAGCAGCCTGGGGGGGGGGGGGGGGGAAATAACCTTGCCTTCCAGTTGTTCCCAGACTGCTGTGGGGAATGTTTGGTGCTGCTGTAGGATGTGCTGATTATTAGGAAAAAGGAGAGAAGGGACATCGCTTTCATTTACCCAGCAGCTGCTTCACATTATTTTAAGAGGTTTAGAAGAGGAGTAAAACACAGTTAAATGCACCCAAGGGTAATCTTCCAGCTCTGAAGACAAATAGAGGGCTGAGCAAGTAAATGAAAATCCAGCCCAACTAGTTCCTAGCAGCAGGTTTCACGGCAATAGATGGGAGCTGGGCGGGGAATTGCTCAGAGCCTGTTAGCTGGGCATTACAGCCCTGGGATGCTTCATGTACTTTATTGCTCATTACCAAATAACTGTACTAACATTTAGAGCAGTCCCTAGATTTAGTATGGTTTGACCAGACTGGGTAAAAGCTACTGGCTGCATTTTCAGAAGTCACAGAATCTTGGAATCATAGAATCAACTAGACTGGAAAAGACCTTTAAGACCATCAAGTCCAACCATTACC
>NW_009922853.1:0-262 GCF_000696875.1 Nestor notabilis | reverse complement strand
CCCCCCCCGGAGCCTTCCCTCCCCCACACTACCCCCCCCCAGGTCCCTCAGCCGTTCCTCATCACACTTGTGATGAAGGCTCTTCACCACCTTCGGCAGGGCGGGTGGCCCGGTGGGTGGTTGTCCCTGCGCAATAGATGTGTGGTGTGGCGCAGGCAGGACGCTGCCACAGCCGGGATAGGGACACGGATAGGGGGAGGGATACAGACTGGGATGCAGGTATGGATGCAGGGAGCGATACCGGCAGCTGCGCGGCAAAAGC
>NW_009922852.1:0-1126 GCF_000696875.1 Nestor notabilis | reverse complement strand
CGGCCCTGCCCAGCCATGCTGTACTGGATACCCAGTGCCATACTGGGCATCCAGCCCCATCCAGCAGTACCATATTGGATACCAGTGTCACCCAGCAGTGCTCTACTGGGCACCCAGTCCCATTCAGGGGACCGTACTGGTCCCCTGAACCAGGGGGACCATTCAGGGTGCCATACTGGGCACCCATTCCTGTCCACTGTGTGCCTCACTGGGTACCCAGTGCCATACTGGGTGCCCACTGCCATAGTGCCTGGTTCCCACCTAGTGCTCCCAGCACCCACCACCCGGTTCCCAGGGCCCAGTCTAGGGGCACCCCTCTGCCTGCTCTGGGGTGACGGTGCCGATGCCAACTGGTTCCAGATCTGGGCTACCCAGTGCCTGGTCCAGGCTACCACAACTGGATGGGGCAACTGGCTCCCAGTAACAGGCACTGGCTTCCCAGTGACCAGACTGGGGTGCCCGGTGCGGGGCTCCCACTGACTGGTTCCGGGTACCAGTTCCTGGTTGCCCAGTGCCCCATTCCCAGTGTCCAGAGCAGGGTTCGCAGTGCAGGATCCCCCCATTCCCAGTGCCAGGAGCAAGAACCAGGTTCCCAGTGCCTGGTGCTGGGTGCCCAGTGCCTGGTGCAGGGCTCCTGGGTCCCGATGCCTGGATCCCAGTGTTGGCTGCCCAGTGCAAGGTACCCAATGCTGGATGCCCAGCTCCCAGTGCCAGATGCCCAGTGTCCAGTACAGGATGCCTCATTCCTGGTGTCAGGCGCCAGGTTCCCGGTGCCCAGTGCCAGGTTCCTGGTGCCCAGTGCTGGGTTCCTGGTGCCCAGTGCAGGATGCCCCATTCCTGGTGACCTGTTCCTGGTGTCCAGTTCCCAGTGCCAGGTGCTCAGTGCCCAGCACAGGGTGCCCAGCTCCCAGTGCCCCATTCACTATTCCCAGTGCTGGGTTCTTGGTGCAGGCTGCCCTGCTCCCGGTGCCAGGTGACCAGTGTGCTGCTCCCGGTGCCCTGCTGCCAGTGCCTGGTTCCCAGTGCCCTGTGCCCTGTTGCCGGTGCAGGATGCTCTGTTCCCGGTGCCCTGTTCTCTGTTCCCAGTGCATGATGCCCCTCTCCCTGTGCACTGCTCCCGGTGCAG
>NW_009922851.1:0-688 GCF_000696875.1 Nestor notabilis | reverse complement strand
TGGCATTAACACTGAAGCCACAAGGCAATAGGAGGGTTTTGTATGAGCCTGCTGAGAGGAAATGCCCCAGCTTGGAAAACACAAGTGATGCACAATACAATTGCTCAGCACCCACTTACCGTTGCCCAGTGCGACCCAAGCAGCAATCGGTCCCTTCTGGATGACTTCCCATAGTTTTAATCCTGACATGATGTGGTATGCAGTATCCCTTTGGCTAGTTTGATTCAGGATTCCTGTCTCTGCTCCCTCCTGGCTTTCTGTGCCCCTTCTCACTGGCAGAGTGTGAGAGACTGGAAAGTCCTCAATCAGCATAAGCGCTACTGAGTTAGCAGGTGAGTCCTACTGATTTAGCGGGTGAGTTAGCAGCATTATTCTCAGACTAAAGCCAAAGCACAGCACTGCACCAGCTACTTGGAAGAGAATTAACAGTATCTCAGCTGAAAACAGCACATTGGGCTTTGCTAAAGCCACCAGGAAAGCACCCACTGCTCAAAGACCCACTTTCTGGCCAGCACCCCGCCATTTACAGGTGGAGGGTAGCTGGGCAGAAGGCAGCAGTGTGCAGGTCGTCCTTTTATAAGCTTGGCAAATGCCGAGTCCAGTAAGCCCCTGTCTCCTCACGGCTTGTTTCAGATATCCAACATTCCTGAATCTGTGCTATTGCCTTGTGGCTTCAGTGTTAATGCCA
>NW_009922850.1:31493-50053 GCF_000696875.1 Nestor notabilis | reverse complement strand
TGTTATCTCCTAAACACAACCTCCACCACAAGAAGTCAATCACATAATCTGCTCACGGTGCCATCACTCCAGGAAAGCGCCACTTACAGACAGAAGCTGTCAGAGGAGCAGGGCATGAACATCTCAACTCTAACAGCTTCCACCTCCCCCAGAATCTTGTGTCCAAGGGCTTTTGCTGAGCACCCTCGGGTGAAAGTCAATCGGCCTCCCGGCACGCTGTGTCTCTAAGGGTGGCTCCAGATAAGGACCTGGCAACTCCAATCCCCATGGAGCAGTAACACAGGCAGCAGTGCCTGGTGCCTGCCAGCACTGCAGACCTGTGCAATCCAGCACCTACCGAGGAGAAGAGAAGGGGGGTTGAGGCAGCCACACGCAAGGTCTTCAGGTACCACAAAAAGACTCCAAAACAGCCCAGAAGTTCAGAGTCAGCATCTCACTAGATCTTGCCTCACCTGCATGACAGTATTGCACAAAGTCCTGATGGAGACAGCCTGGAGCAAGGTGCGGGTCTGCAGCAAGCCCTGAGGTCACGTCCAACCTGGTAGTCTATGATAAATGCCCAGCACTCCCATGGGGCTGAGCGTGATGCTCAGACCCGTGCCCAAGCACTGAACTACCCTCGCTGTACCTCCTGCAGACGAACAGCCTGCTGCAGGACTGGGAGAAATGGAAGATGTGGGTTGGCGTTGAAAGCACTTCTCCCATTCATTAATTAAAAGGGGTGTGATCAGGCCATTAATGCCATCAGAGGAGTGGATAAGGGCTGTCTGTAACGGCACAGTTTTCTCACGATCTTTATCACCAAAAAGACAGAGGGAAAGGGTGGGTGCAAGACCAATTTGTTTTCTAGGACTTAACTCCTTCACATACAAGGTTAAGCTAGGTGAACCTCCAACTAGGAACCACTGGAGGTGCATCTCACAAGAGCTAGATGTGAATCTATAATTGCACGGAGACTCGATGCGACAGTGGACACACAGTTTCACCCCTGCAAACGCAGACTGAATCCCTCAGGCAGAAAAGGAGCAGGCAGGTGAAGACACCTACACTAGAATACCTTAAACTCCCCAAAATGGTCCATGAAGGGTTAAAAGGAATTTAAAACATAGCTGCCTACACCACCCAATATTGGTTTAGTGCATTTCCTCAAACTTTCAAAGCCATCACAAGCTTAAAGAAGATATTACAAGAAAAAAAAAAAAGCCAGGCACAGGCAGATTTGTCTTTCACTTGAAAGGCTGACCTTGTCAAAGGCTTTTTGAACATTTTTCAGACACCACATCTATGGGTACTTCCCTCTCTATAGAGCTCTACCCACATTTGCAAAACAAAGAGACAGATAGCTAAAACAACCAAGAGATGATAAAAGAAAAAGCGAGGAGATAACACTCCAACGACAACCTCTGTAGTTCTTGATTTTGTAATACAGAATTTACCTCCTTTTAGCTGGGTAAATAGAGACGATAGCACTGTCGCGAGAGGGAAGATGACATACAATCACCACACCTTGGTACTTTGCAACTACACAGTGCCCAGATCTGACTCCACATCACCTTTACAACGTATCTTGGTTTAGAAATTATCTTTCACTTACACAGTTGGATAGCAAGTTTACTCACAGAGGCAGTCCTGCAGAAAACGAGACTCAACTATGCTGTGTTCACAGCTCGTACCCATCATTCACATGTTCAGATTCCCTCCCAGCCAGAGAGCCACCACGCTCCTCAAGGCTTACTGTGACCCAGCAATTCCCAGCCTAAACCCTTCTGCTCCCCCGAGGCTTTCTGCTTACTGACTCCACTGTTACAGCACTATTCAATGCTTCCCAAAGACAAGGAGGCAGCTCAAAGCCTCATCTCCTGCAGATGACGTCCTTGCTCTGGTATGCTCAGCAAACAGGATCTTACGCAGCAAAAGGGAAAGTGTTTATGGAAGATTTGCTCTAAATGATTAAGAACCCCACACAGTCGGAATGAAAACCACCAAGCAAATTCAGTGCTCAGCACGTGATGGGTCAGTGTTATCAGTGTGTAGGACTTGCTAGTTACAGTGACTACTATGTGCAAGGGAACCAACCAACCCCTAACACATTACTGCAATAACTCTAACATTAAAATAATCTTGGACAGATATTATGCAAACTCTCACTTTGATCTGTAGCCACGGTGCAAGGTGTTCATTACAGGACCTGATCACATCAAGGAGTGTCTTTAGCAACTTCTCTTTCTAACAAAGCAACTCTCCAGACTGCAGAAACCAACTCCTCAACACCCATGTTTTAAACAACCTTCAGTATCAGAGCCCATAAGTACTGCTCATAGTTCTTCTACACTTCCTAGTGTTTGTGGAAGAGTTATTGGGGCAAAGAGGATTGTTTTACTGTGCAGGCTGAATGACTGGGGATGGGGGTTAAGCCTTTATTCAGCAAGAAGTTACTTTACCAACCACTTGGATATTTACACTGCAATTGAGATTTGCAATTGCAGGACAGATATACCAGTCTTGCTGCCCTGGGTATTCATGGCGCAGACAGGTGGGATAAGCTTCAGCTTTCCACTGCTGCAGCTCTAGAAAAAAAGGCTATTTTAGAGTGAAACTGTTCAGCTTGGTCTGTGTTTCCCCCAGTTTAATGACAACTGAGACATGCTGCCCATGTAACTTGCAGCAGGAACACCACTTCTTATTTTTCAAAATACATTACAGCTATTGGTTTATATTTGGGGAAGAAAAAACAACAACCAAAAGCAGACAACTCAAAACTATTTACAAGCCTTTTTCTTAGACCCTCCTAATCTGTTCTGCACTGCCAGAAGCATAGCACTTGAATGGCTATTTCTGTTCAAAGCTATATTTGTTGTGGAACTACTGCAAACTCCTGAATCATGTAAACAGAGGCAAGAGCCAAAAAATGTTTCACTGGACTTCAAGTTCACATCTGCCTTAGTTACTAGGACAAAAAATAAAGGCAGAGGCTTAGTTTATAATGAATAAATCCCGCAAAGACTATAGTTAATCATGAATTCTCGCAACAGGGTTTTGTTTAATCTGGTTTATTTAACATTCGTGACCTTGGCAAAGTACCTGTGGGAGCACCCACCATTACTGGGGAGCAGCAATTCACACCTCCTGTTATTTTAGGCTACAGCAGAGGACTAAACAGGGCTACAATAGCTACCCAGGCTTTGAAACTTGCAGCAAAGTCACCTGAAAACGATGTATAGTTCCAGACTTGCTGAAGCCCAGCAGCCGACAGTATTGCTGTCCCTGAAAAGCCATATTATAATGGCTGAGTCTGGACTTGGTAGCACCTGAATGTTCCTGCAAAATGAATCCTTGACAAACATGCTGCTGGGAGCAAAATGACCCTCCCATTTCTTTTAACTTCTTGGTTCAGAAAGGTCAGCACTAGAAACCATCCCGTCATGTTGACGTACCGCTTCAGATGCAAACTTCACCTTCTCTTCACTCTCCCTCTTCTATTCCTCCTGATGCTCCCCCAGAAAAAGGATCCCAAATAATCCCAACATGATGGAAACCATGAAAAGCACCCAAATAAGTAGTTTAAGATTGTACAAAGCAGTCAGATATTCCACTTTAAAAGTGTTAACCTTATATAATCATTATACAATCATTATACTCCTGTGTCCCTTTGCTTCACAGAACTAAAACCTGGCTATACAATTCCTAATCTTAATAGAAGGACATATATTTAATTTTGCCTAGAATTGACATTACAGACTACTTAAAATCATATTTAAGCCAGTATTAACCTCTACACACTCCAGGGTACAGAAAATTAGCATCAGCTGTCAGAACACCAAACACTCAGTTAACACTTGCACACTCAAAGTGTTTGCAATACTATTCACAAGTTAGCAAAACCACCCAAACCAGAACAAAACTTCCCCTAACGTGGGCTATAGAAAGCCATCTTCTGCAGGACACCATCTTATTTTGCTAGCTCCCAGACCTCGCCCTTTACACACTAGATGGAGCTTTGTTCCCTGTTTCCCCAGCCGGCTGGCTGGTGCTGCACTGAGTTAGGGCTAAAAATGGTGAGGAGGCAAAGGGTAAAAAGTCAACATCATCCCACTCAATAGCATCAGGAGTGGCACAATACTGGGCAAGTAATGGGACTCACACCATGCCCTCCCGGTCCTGCTCCCCCCCTGCTCCCATTAACCTCTCGCTTGATCACTGCTTTGTCATTTTCAAAGAATCACAAGATTTCAACAACTCCAAATCCCCAACCACGCTCCAACTCTACAGCCTTTCCTATGGCCATAAGGCGCTGTCTTGAGTTCACACCACAGTAGAATTACACTGCTGTTTCTCCCCTTATAAAGAGGCAGCATTTAAAGTTATTGCCAGATTACACACCTGAATTGCTTACTGGCTTTCCTGGATCCCTCTACATATTCCCACATATTTTCTTTCAAAATCAGCTCTTCAATCTCCTCTCTAGTGACCTGAAACATCTGTATCTACTGCTTCTGCTAAGGCTCTGTACCTTGATCCATTGACACTTCTGGAAAATAACATTTACTCTAATCAGAGTAAAATTCTCCTTGACTTGTAACTGCTGGATTTGGTCTGTATTGTTTCAGAACACAGGTCAGGAAAAACAGCTCATCCTTCTGGGGAGCTGCCACAACTCCATTAGGATCTTTCAAAGCACAACAGGATATGGTCCATCATTGGTATTTCTATGATGAATTTAAACTCAATGGGACAGAGAAGAGCCCAGGGGAATGAGTCACTCCTAATGTCCCAAGTGGCCAGCACTGCAGAAAAGCAGCAGCCTCAGGCTGTATCAGACAAGATAACACCAAAGAGAATGGAGAAGTGCTAGTGTCCACAGTAAAGACATCTGTGGAAGACCTTGTGGGCAAGGCATCCTGCCTGGGCACCTCTGCTCAAGAAGGAGGTGACAAGAGAAACAAGAGCCTTCTTTATGGTGGGAAGCTAAAGAAAAGTTTGACATTTTAATCTCACAAAATGGAGGTTGACAGGGATGAGTGTTGCTGTCTATAAATACAGCAGAGAAACAAACACGGAGGAGAGAACAACCCTGGCATTTCACCAAGCGATATAAACCAGCTATGAACAACACTAAATTGGTACCAACAGTCTTATTCTGGGAAGTCCAGTCCTGAAACCAGTTCCAACTGGAGGACTGGCAAAGGAACAACTTGCTTCTTTTCAGATAAAGACTCATTGCCTAATCAAAGTAGGTCACCGTGAATGAACCAGCCAGTAATGAATTACATCCCACAGAAGACACCTTCCAGCTCCAACAGGACAGATGCAGGACAAAGCAAACCCTTCAGCAGAGCATACGGATCCGAAGTAGTGCTGGAATTTAGTATTGCACACAACAGGAACTCCACATGCATCAGCGTGGCCAAACGCCGAAGGTGAGCATGCTAGCTTGGACAGGCTTCTCAGTGGTCCCACCAAAACTAAGATAACTCTTCGAGAGCTACCAGCCCATCTGGACCCTGATGAAACAGTCCTCCTATAATCTGGCCCACTGGGTCAGCTGGAAAGCAAGTATCAGCAGTCATTGTACTGTAATTTCTTGGAAGTCCTCTCTTCCCTCTCACCCCCACCTTTGGCAATACTGTTGCCTGCATCCTCTGCCACGTTAGCCCAGCTGAGTGAGCCAGAGTTCAGAAGTGTTGAACTGAAGCAGTAAATAATACCTCAAAAATGCAACTCCTCCTGTCTAACTAATTTAGAAATCGCTTCAGTGTCTATGTCACCACTTTGCAAGCAAGGGACTACAGTTTAGCTGACCCCACCTTTTGTGCCTGGTTTCTACACTATTCCCCAGATTTCTGCACTGAAGCATGCAGAGACCAGAGGGGTCCAGTGCCTCCTTAATGTGGGTTAGCCACACGTTCCAACAGAGTAAGTCAATGCATAAGCCTAACTTCAAGTACTAGTATTAGAAAGAGGTCTGAAAATGGGCTCCAAATAAAGGTAATTTTTGTCAGGCAAAAGGTTCCTCCAAGTCAGTATTTCTTAAACAGGCAGAAACTCCCATCAAACGGTACAAATAACTAACATAACAGCACAGAAAGAAAGCTAGAGTTAGGAAACAGAGCAGGTGATGAAAAGAAGCTGTTATTTGCTCATATCAGTACCATCAGCCTCAGTCGCTGTTTGCTATCTGTTGGCCACACCAGGTTTAACTGGTCCGCGGTCAGTGTCAAGAAGCTTTGCCTAAATCAAATGTTCGAGTAGGTCACCAGTTTCAAGCAAAAATACTTGTTTGTTTATTCAGTGGAGGAACAAAATAAACACAGGAAAATAAAAAGCACACCTACCGTAATTCCTTCTCTTAGAAAGCCTCCCCTGGTTCCCAGGCAGCGGCTTCCTGATCACACTGCAGGTATCTCCACCAGTCCAGACTGGACAGCCAAAGCCGTAAGTATTTTTTCAGGTCAAGATGTTTACAACAAGTATATACCTTACAGCAGACTTTGACAGAGGAAGAAAACTCACGTGCCCTTCCAGCGAGTTTGACGTTGCGAGTTGAACTAAGCCAATTTACCTTGAAGAGTCTTAATAGCACACCTTCATCTGCCCACCACTTTCTGCCATCACAGAAAGCTGGACCTGTCATGATTTAAACTACAGGGCTATATGGGCTAATCTGTAAAAGCTCACATACTTTCCTCTCCCAGTCAAAACATGATAACCCAAAGATTAGGCATCCCCCTAAACAAACATAAAGACAACAAGTTCCTACTACAAAAAGAGACAAAGCAGACAAAATGTGTGCAGAGATATATTCTTTAAGAGAGATTTAATCCAGATTAGATTTAAGAAGGACACCTTTCAAAGACACAGAACAGCAGTTTAAGGGTCCAATAGCCACACATCATCTGACAAAGATGACATCACCTGTAATGACTTTCAACACAAGGATCTTGAGCAGAACCTCTTGGGGACACAGAGCCTAACCAGTACAGACAGGAGTTGAAACCACAACTCTAAATCCCACTATCACCCATTCTCTGTAACCAATAGTCATGTGTCTTATTATGCCACCTAGCACTAACAAGCAACACAAGACATAACTGAAGCTGAACCTGCCAAGCTCTTGCAACACCTCCTTGCAAGTTTAGTGGAGAAGAACCCTTTCAGTCCATTACAGCAGCACAAATCCCAAACCTTGGCATCCCATTATTGTTTAACATCCTGGACTTGCCATCCAGAATTTCCAGTGAAGTTCAAAAGTGGAACAGAATGAAAACACCTTCACTGGCCATGTTATTCCCAGGCTGGGAACAAAGAATTTCAGCCTCCAGTGCTCTTTTAATACAGCCTCATTTATTCTGAAAAAAAATCATAATTAAGAAATACCCAAAACCAAAGTATGGAACCTGAAAAACACCCTCCTGTCTGGCAGAGTAAGTGCTTTCTGAAGGCACATTAGCTCACGTTGCTAAAACTGGGTTTTAAAGATAATTGGGGGGGGGAAAGTAGATACGATCTACAAAATACACATGTTAAGCTGAAAATGTTAATGTTAAAAAAGAAAAAATAAAGCAGATTAAATCCATATACAAGTTCTTTGAAACTAAAGTCTTAATACTTGAACAATTATGCATGAGTTATTAAGAATCTAACAAGTGTTCAGTACTACTAAAAAGCAGCACATTAAATCCTTCCAGACTGGAATTCAAAAATTCCGTGAAACAAGAGCAAAAAAGCCCTAGGAAAAAAAATATATACAGAAATTTCAAATTTCACCACCCACCACATGCATCTGCAGAATGAGCACCAGGCAAACTGGGGTTGCAGAGTCAGCCAGGATAACGCAGTTCCCAGGCCAACGGCATGCAAGACTGATACCAGCAATAAAACAGCCTTGCAGTTATTAGTTTAGGTAAGTTGTTGTATCCTTCCTTATTCAAGGAAAACCTCCATACACTGCCACAAAAAAAAAAAAAAAAAAAAACAATAAAAGGCTATGGCAGTGCCAGCAAAGGCAAATCACAGTTTGAGAGGGCCTGAGAGGGTGGAAGCCCTCCCCATGCCCATATGCAAGTAAGAGGCTGAAGATGGTAAAAATGGTCTGATTCCCCTCTAGAAGATCATAGCACTTCGAACATAGCTCAGGGAAAATAAGCTGAGAGTAATGTCCAGTTCCCAAACCACCCACTGAACCATGGCAACTGCTAACTGTAAGGACACATTACTACAGGGGTGACTCATGGATAAGGCCCATTTTCCAGCATCACTCTCCTGTGCTGATTCTCTCCTACCCAGAACAAAAAGATGCCCAACACAATCCGGCTTCCCTGGAATAACTGGTAAGCAGAGACAACCTAAAGAAGTCAGTTTTGTTAGAAATTGTCCAGCATGTACTAGATTTACCTGCAGCAGCTTAAAAATACAAACAGTTTCTAAATTATTATTTATCAGTTATATAATACTATTATTATTCTCTCAATGAATTATTCCACAGCATCATTTAATTAACTGTCCAATTGCCACCCTCTAAGCAGCAATATGCAAGAGCTTTTCTGTAATGATGTTTCCATTGTAACTAGAACAGAAAACCAAAAATTGATACTGGCAGAAAACTCCCAAGTTTAAAGTCCATCCTTTTTTAATGTTCATTTGAGATCAAATGCAGAACAACTCTTTCGAACTGATAAACCAACTATGGAAACACAAGGTGGGACCCACCCTGCATGTATTTTTGTACTGGCTAACATTTCACATGCATAAAAATTCAAACTGTGAACTTCAAGCCAGAATGGCCAAAGACATACTTCCCTTGTTCCAATTAAAAACAGGAATATTACTATTTCCAGTGGGGTTGGGAACCTATAGATGCATGGGAAGAAGACAAGGAAATGGAAAAAACCAAACAAAAAACCCTCGATGTACCTACAGAAAACAAATTTAAAACTACATTTCCGCATAGCATTGAACAACATGCTGCTTTGGAAACATCCTTCCATTCCTATTATACATAATGGTGGTATGAATTACTGCCAAAGTAAACTGCAAAAAATTGTTTGCTATGGAGGAAACCCAAGCAAGCTGGAGTTCTCTGTGCAGAATCCTGTTTCAAGAGTGTGAAGGTTTCTTTGTCCCTCTAGTGCCAGGTCAGTTCAACCTTTTATGTCTACATATTTTACTGTCCTTGCAAAACCTTTATTCAAAACAATAGAAAACTGGATGATTAAAAATTTAAAAGCAAAAAAGCCCTGCTAAATTCCCTAGGTAAAAATATCACCATGTGCAATGTTTTTCCTATTCTATCAGTCTATTCCCAAAAGTTTGGCATTTGAAAGCAAACTATTATTTCATGTAGCAGAGAGAAGGTATGGGTTTTGGAATAAACATGTTTGTATAAAATCCAGGAAAAGATGTATTTACGATTCTAATACAAATTACAAAATCTATCCTTTCAAATGGCAGTTTCTGACCATTAACAACCATAAATACAGCTAAGACTTTTATTCAACTATCATGCGAAATTTCATGTTTCTGTAAGCAGCCCGATAAAGCAGCTCAATTATTCCTCCCTTGCTAATCTGTTATCTAAAACCACAAAGAATATCATTTCAGACACTAGAAAAACACTTGGAACTTTCTACACGGTGGCTCAGCCACCCCAACAGATCTCTTTGCATAAGCAAGAGATTTCCTTCTCCACCTCCATGTTCCATTTAGCTCTTCTGCATAGCCACAGTTTTAAGTCTGCACCTTCAGCACACAGAGATCTAAGCAACATGAAAGTTACATCAAAGAGTTTATGTTTCTTAATCAAAATACTCCTCGTGGTATTTATACTAGTAACCTAGGATTGAAACTCAAATTGCAAGGTGAGACTCTTAACTGCTGCAGGACTGGGGAGAAAGAGAGGCTGGTTTTAATGAGATTATTAGACAGCAGCTTTCACTGAGCATTTAATTACAGCATTGAATTCATGCATACATTCAGCGCATCGTAACCATATTCAGCAGGGACGTGGTTCCAAACCTAAGGAAATCAATAAGAGTATTTCATTCACTGCCCAGGGGCTAATGCTCTTTTGGCCAGAGGGTATTTGACTACAGTATTTTCAGCTGAAGACTCGCCAGCCCTCACTGCATCCGAGGAAGCTGTGATCACACAGCAGCATCAACCCCACCACGCACCACATCAGCTCTGCACTCCACAGCACTTGCAACCATGAACCAGCTGGCTAAACATTAAAGCACGTATACAAAGGTCTTGTGCATGCTTGTTAGGCTGTTTTGTAGGAGGAGAGAGAAACAAGCAAGGAAATATTCACCACCCTGTGTGGGTTTGGGGGTTTTGTGTTGTACATCAGATAAGTTCTCAATATTATTCCTACCTGGCCAGGATGGGAGGGGGAGAAATAAAACAGAATGATCATATAACACTGCTTGTTCTCCAACTCCTGCAAGCCAGCTGCAGGAGCTGACATGCAGACGCAGCCCCATGCCAGCCCCACAAGCGACAATTGCTCTGTACAACTCTGCTGCAGCTTAGAGAAGAGAAAGGACTGAGAACTTACCCAAGGAATTCATTCTTTTCATGTTTCGATCCAGCAAGGCAAGAGCTCACTGGGAACTGTGCTCCTGATGGCCACAAAACCAAGACTAGACAGAAAGGTCTTAGTAAGCACAGGCTTCCAGAAACTGTACTTCCACTCCTACCATCCACCTCCTAACCCCGCTGCTGCATTTGTGGCTGCCTTTGTTAGAATACTTCTGCAAATGAAAACAGATGAGTAACTATTGCTGCTTTAGCAAACTCCCAAGCCCATGGTCACTAATAATAGCTTTGTTCCTTTTATTACTAAACAAAACAAAAACAACAACAAAAAAAAGTTTAAATGCTTGTATAAAATGCACATTGCTGAATGTTTTCTTTCATTGATCCAGTGCCGTTTCCCATAGGAGCTTAGGCCCAGGACTCTCGAACAATTTATGTGGATCAACACAATGTGGAGCAATCTCAGGCTTTTTGAAGGGGTTGTCCCTCAGAAAAAGCCCCCAAAAAAGCCCCAAAATAATCAGGTTTTGTCTTAATATCACTTTAGATATTAAGAGTTCAATTAAAAATCTGAGCAGAGACATTCCCGCTTTATGCACACACTTCACCGCAAACGCCGATCTGAGCTCTCTGGAATGCGGCGTCCTGGAGCTCATGGATTCAGACAGGGAAAGGTGCTTTGGCAGGCTGTGCTCCCGGTTCCCGCGGCACCCTGGCACACTGCCGCCAGCTCCGACTGCTCCAGGAGCAAACAGGTGGGACGGGATGGAAAGGGCAGCATGTGGAGAGGAGAAAGTGGAGAAGGGCAAGAGGAGAGGAAGAAAACAGAGAGGGTATGAAGCCACCGCTGTGAAATGGCAGGGGGAGAATGATGACACGGAAGCCTTCTCTTGCACAGGCCCTGACCTGGTTCACCACTGGCAAGAAAAGCAACAAACCAACCAAAAGACAACACAAAAATACTTTTGTTTAAAAATTCTGATTTTTCTCCCTGGAACCAAATAAATTACAGGAACATCTAAAAGCAATAAAAATAACTGGGTTGCAATTCATCCCTCTTTATCAGAAACTCTGCCCATTCTACCTGACTCTCCCTTGAAGGATCTGCTGGAGACTCCTACTTTTCCCACAGCCCATGGCCAAGCAGCTTCCCTGCTCTCACGTGCAGGTTTCACACCAATCTCAGACTGGGTTTTCACACCAATCTCAATCATAGCACTTCCAAGCCCAGGGACTCCATTAGCCCACATGATCTTCCTGACAAATGACTCGGAGCCGCTGGGCTTTGGCCACCCATGCTGGAAGGCAAGTAGACCTCCAGAAAAAACAAGATACTGTACCTTCAAAAGTCAGGCCACAGCGCTTTCAAGTTGTGAACATCCTGGAGTTTGCAGGGGTTTTTGACTTATTAATTACTATTGTTGGGTTGACTGTTGCTGAATAATCCCAAGAATTGCATGGCAAGTGGCTTTGTTGTTTTTACAGGAAGTAACCAAGCCAAAAGCAGCAAAAGCATCCTCTTGTTCTTGTGTGAGCCCCTTTTCACTTTTTTTTTTCATTTTATTTTTTTCTATTTATTTGAACAATGGCACCATGAACCAGCTTTACAATAATGACTGTTACAAAATAGGAAGCCGTATTATTAGGCAAGCTTTGTCTGCGTAACTCAATCAGCCCAGGGAGGATATGACATGCACGACTAAGACAAAGGACTGGACTCGGTGACCCCAGGCATCTCTTTCAGGACTGTGTTTCTGCAGCTGAGTTACTTAAGAGTTGATGTTTGCTTTTGCTGCTTTATTGGATGTACCATTACTGGTAACTGCCACAGCAAAGCACCCGTGCTTCCCAAGAAAGCAGATCAACAAGTGTGTGTGCAAAAAGCAAATGCCTTGGAGAAGCTGTGATGAGAACTTTACCTGAAAATAAGTTTCCAAATGGAAAAGGAAAGTTTAGTATTTAATCTGTTTAGTTTACAAGAGTTTACACAGCAGGATGGGTCAGTCTTTCAGCAAACAGCCAAACACAGCTTTCACAAACCAACACAAAACATCTTTAAAGTTGTCTTTCAGCAGCTGCAAGATTCAAAGGCACTGATTTTCTACAATCCTGGTGAGAGCATCACTGGGACCAGTTCTGGAGTGATACGCTTTAGACCAGATGATCAGTAATCGAAGGCAGACACCTGCCATCCTGTCATTACAGTAACCCTACTGAAACTATGAAAATCAGGTCTAAGTGCTCAACTGAGCAATACTTCTGCAGAGAACAGCAACACAAGTGACTGAGCAACAGCAATACAGGAACCTGTAAGTGAATCATTAACGAGCAATGATTTCTCCATTACTCACCGTGGATATAGAGTTACTGAGGGCAAGATTTGTTTCTAAAAAAAGGGAACAGCCAGCAGTGAGTACTAACACATTCATCAAAGCTCAATGCAACGTAGAAAGGCAAGAGGAAGGCATGGCTATCGGTCAGCCTTTGTCCAGAATTGCTGTGCATTGAGGAAGGCTCCATGGAGCAGAGCAGCAGCACTGGGAACAGCATTGCACACCATCTCCTTCCACAGGGGTCGTGTTCAGGGGCTCAGGTCAACTCGCTGTTGATTTTGCATTATACCAAGAAATTATTAACTCATTCTACAATAGCTATACATCTGTCAGACTGGTGATACAGATCAATAGCCAGCCACCTAAATGTCAACAGTTTGACCTCTAGGCATGGCTTTCCACACTCCTCTACTCGCATTCTACCGTTAATACTCCTAGTGTGCTTTCTCAAAGCATTTGTTGTCTATGCTACTGAAAGTAAGCAACAGGAGAACAGAAGAACTGAGCTGACATTCTCAGCCAATCTTTAGGCAGGATTAGCAAGCAATTAAAGCTGTTGTATGAGGAATTTTAAGTGCTCTACGACTTCATGCCAAACAAGAGCTAGTCAAGCTCTGGAATTCATTTTTTATAATTCTGTTCTATACAGAGACAGAAGACAGATTTTAAGAAAAGATTCCTGAAGCAAGGATTCAACTGATTACCAAAACACCTATTACTGTTACAATGCTGCAAGAAATCCTGCATCAAAAAAGGACATTCAAGGCATTCTCTCACTGCTTCCTATCAAAACCAAAGTTAACATCTTCCTAAAAACATTTCAGCTTCAAACAAACTGGGGAGTTTAAACATCTTTTCATTGTTTTGTTGGCTAGATATAATTAACAGTTATGTTAATTGCAGCCCAGCCAGATCAAGTGCAGCACATCCCGAGAACACTTTTAAAGCCAGAATCAAACCTCAGACCCAAGAGCAAACGAGTGCTTTGCCACACATTGCCTACAGCCAGATTCACCAGGACAGGTAGCAGAGAATATGGCTTTTGTCCCAAGAGCTGATCACTGAGTCCCAGCTACACCTCTTTTCTTAAGTTAGACAGAATAACAGAGAAAGTCATGCATTTCAGGAGGGAAAGCGTTATAAGATGTTCAAATGGAAAAGCCTGGGTTTAAGTACAACAGAAAACGAAGCAGATTTTGTGAACAGTCACCCACAGCTTGCATGGGTTTGATAATATGGGTTGAAAATAATTATTTTCATAAACACACCAACTGGAGCAGAAAAAAGAATGTCACAATGAACAAAGCGAGTAAGTGCAGTTAAATAAGGCAGATGAAGCCTGAGCTACAGTTTCAGACTGATCTGCTGTTCATATAAAGAATGCTCTACTTGGAGATTAGGGGTGAGAAATAAGAAGTCATTAGCTCTTCTTCAGGGTTCATGATTCAAATCTGACAAAACACACACTTCAGTGTTTCCAAGCTTAAAGAAAATTCCAGCAGGGTCATGGAAGATGCTATTTATAGCCGGCTTAATCTCTGTGCACTCAAACACAGCTTTTGTACATACACATATTTTGTTAACACTTAAATAAAGAAAAACTCTGTTATTGAAAACTTCATTATCCACAGCTTCTGAAAATGCAAATTAAATTTTCCTCTTAACATTAGCTGCTCCTGACTGAATGGCACCAAAAAACAGCCTATATTTTTTCCAGACAAAACTGTTACCAGAAAAAACAGGTCCTGGAAAATATTCAGTGACAAAACTGAGAAAGAAGAATGTGTGAAGTCACCAGCAATTAATTTCTTCAATAGGAAACAAACTCTTCCCAACCTCAATGTACATATCAGTACAGCTGAGACTGTTCCAAAAACTGGGACATCCAGGCAGTGGGTGCAGCACTGGGACGTGCCCAGCATTGGCAAATGGAAGAAAAGTCAACAACCCTGGTCTTTAAGGTCATTCTGCAACATAATCATTGTTAAGCCCTCTGCCCAAAAGAAAGTACATTAGAAATAAATGGTCCTTTGCTCTGCCCTAGGTCTTGGCTGGCTACTCACTGTACAAAGCATTTAGTTGTGGGGCTGTTAGAAAGAGGGCAAAGCAAATGGGTCAGACACCACTGTAATCTACACTGGGATGGAGGAAAGGCAATGGGATAGCTCCCATGCCAGGCAAACTGCGCCTCTCAAACTGACTGCCTTCTACAGTGAGATGGCTGGCTCGGAGGCAAAACCAGAGAGCAGTGATTGTTGTTTACATCACTACAAGATGCAGGGAAATCTGGACAGACTGACTGGCTCTGCAGGCAGTGGTCAGCAGGTCAACCCACACTGCATGGGCTGGTTAACAGCAGCTGTCCTTGAAGGAGGGGGTCCACTCTGGGATCAACACTGTTGATTTTGTTGATGTTGAACACTGCAACATTTTCATTAGTGATCGCTGGGAGATAAGCAAAGCTTGACTAGACAAGGTGGCTGCTCAGAGCCCTGACCAACTTCAAACTCGGACACTGAACCAAAGGGTTGGACCAGATGACCTTCGGGGATCCCTTCCAATCCAAACTATTTCTGGTCCAGAAACACTGAAGTTAAGTCTTTGTCTCTTAAATTACTTATCAGATACCTCACATATATTTTACTCATCCAAGTTAGAGAGGTTTCAGCCATGGCAGATGAGGTCAAGAATGATGTGGTCCAGGCACTCATCACCCCTTGGAAAGATATACAAGAAATTTATAGTTGCAGCAAGACTCCTGCTGCTCTTCAGTAAGTGCTCTCTTCATGCATTCCTACACAAGGCTCCACAGAAGTCACTTCCTCACAGGGCCCTTGTTATATTCTTTATTAATCCTTATGAGCGAGTTTGCCTGTTGACGTACTGTAACTTTAAGAGATTCAGAGGTTGACTGTTCCTACCAGCCAAACTCTTTTAGTGGAATTAAATAAAGATATCTTGCAAGCTTTTAATAATGTTGACAACTACTAAAATTCAGCTAGCTGAGCCAACATGAAACCACTAAGCCCTTACATACATTCTCCTCTCCCCGTCGAGCATGCCCAGCACAAAACACCATGCAGAGATGGCAAATCTCCCTAACTGCCTTCCTAAAATACTAACAGATCAAATCTGACTGTAAGGGAGCGATAAGCAGCTGAACCTCCCTCCTTCTCCCCCGAAACAACACTCTGGTGAGTCAGCCCTCAGCGTTTCTCCTCCTCAAATCCAACACACGCATGAGCACACACACACACACACACACACACACAGAGGCTATTAACATACTGCTACTCTACAACAGTGCCACTGCCCAAGATCACTTTGTTACCTTTAAGCAAGTTTAGGAAAAGATTATAGCTTGGAGGAGCATGGCAGAGCATCTTTACCAAACACTACTGCCAGTCACAACACCACGTTACTGACACACGCATTTAAGGTCTGAGTGAATAGCCATTCAGCACTGAATACAGTACTTTACCAGTGTACATGCATTGGGAAATACTAAGCAGAATTGGTCAGAATATCTTCTCGTTAGTTTTCTGTATGTGACAGAAATCTTCTAGCAGTTGTAATTCATAACCAGACATCATTTCTCTTAAGTTACACCTCACGGAAACTTGATGTACATCCAAACTTCTGCAAGCTTGCTGCTTTCTGTTGGATGCATCTTTCGTTTTTCCTAAGAGTGCAAATCATGTTCTGGAAGGGCTACAACATGCCAGGGATTCTTAAAATAGAAAGGTCTGTAGCTGGTGATACTGCAAATATAAATACAGCTATTGGTATAGCAGTGGGAGTAATAACAGTGATATGGACCCAAAGAAGCCCAGTGGTCGAACTCCACTGGGCAAGCTGCTCCACTCATTGGCAAGCTGCTGATGGCTCCCTAAAGCCCAAGCAGAAGAAAGGGAATGGTTGTTTAATGGTTTGAATGGACACAATGCAAACAAAATGAGTTGCAGCAAATTCACAGCACAATTCTAACCTTTGGGCTTCAATGTTACTAAATTTAGAAGTTTCAGTGCAGGAAGGGAAGCAAGAGAGCTACAGAAGTGCTTTAGCAAGGCAACAGAGAGAGAGCCACTTTTGTATGGCCAGGGAATAGCACAACCATGGCTTTCTGTAACAGCTGAGAAGGGTATGAACACCAAATCAAGAACCTCAGAGAAAAAAGCTGGTTTGAGAAAGGCTTAGCCACCAAACTAGCAAAGCCTACAAACCTTAAAGTCTGCTTAAAAATATTAGTTGTCAAAGTTATCAAAGCACACCACCAGTTAGAACTGTGTCCAAGTCTAAAATAATAATGTCATGTTTATTTTTGTCCCTGACTCCAGAGTAGGTGCTCCAGCTATATCTGTGCTTCTTGTAGCATTTTAAAGGAAACATACACAGTGACTGAGCAGAGTAGTAGAGGGTGTATTCGATTATCTATTTCAGAGAGCAGCCTTGATGCATCACCAAGTTAATAAGTAATTTTAGGTCAAGAGAAAGACCAAAGCATATACTGAGAAAACTTTTCCAAACGTTTTTAAGTAACTGTTTCTACCGCACTAAGAACAAACAATATTCCATCGATTTTGGAATAATTTAGTAAGCCTTGTTCAGTAAACTAAAAGAAAACTATTTAAAACATTTCCATCTAATAGGTGACTAAGCCTTTAGACATGCAATGATGACCCAGACAGTGGCCAAAGACGCTTGAGCATACCATCCATCTGGCAGCGTCTTTCAATCCATTGTGCATGGCAGCACATATATCTTGACAGCAGGTCTTCCCAAAGCTTCTGAAGAAAATGCTGCTGATCTCCCTGGTTAGCATGGAGCACCAGTGGGGAGAGGGGAGGCACCTGTGTCCCAGAACTTCCCTCTGATTTCAGCTGCATTGCAACTGAATGCAAGCACTAATTTCTATGTAAGAAACAGAGACAAGACAGCAAGGCTTAGGACAGAGATAATAAAAAGTGCCTAAATGTCAGAAAATAAAGGATGGATGACTTCAGTTTAGCTGGCTGATCACTACTTAGAGCGCACTCTCAGACAAAACACTTATCCTTTCAGCATCCTTCTTGCAACACACACCTAAAAACAACAGGACGTTCACCACATTTTTATTAAGGGTTCAGGTTTCAGGTAGAAACAAAAGTTGAACTTCTTGCTGAAGACAGGAAAGATTGCTCCCAAAGGATGGCTATTTCTGTGACAAGTAGCTACACCTTTCAGTAGCAGCAGACACACACACACACCACAAAACAAACAAAACCCGAGGAAGAACCAGCTTCACATTTGGTGAAATAACATTGTATCTGGGAGATCTGAAAGGAGAGATCTTTCCTATCCCTCATCTAAAGCTTAGGATGACAGGCTGCAGATAACATGAGCTGGACTCAGGTGTCCACATAGAAAAAGCATTGTTTAAAGGTCTTGGGCCAGAACTCAGACCCAAAGTAGATGGCCCAGACCGCTCTTGGTCAACCTTAAGAGCATTCAGTACAGCTCCTTTGCTTTCCCTAAATATAAAAGAAACTAGGACAGATGACTGCAGGATGCATCTGCAAAGTAGTTGCTAAGAGCAGCTGATGAACCGACCCATTCACCTGAAACATCAAAAGTTATATTCTTGTAATAAAAAATTGATTTTCTTGTAGCCATCGTGATCACAGGATATGAGCAATTCAAGAGTTTATAAGGAGA
>NW_009922850.1:0-31462 GCF_000696875.1 Nestor notabilis | reverse complement strand
CAGCAGGAACATTGTGATGAGTAGAATGTAAGCTTCTAGTAGACAAATTCATCATTAGGCAGTGTTTTGGTATTTCTCACACAAGACAAGCAGGAAAAGATGACAGACAGGACACTGGACAAATCTAATTCTCTACTGTGAGGTTAGCAGTTATATTCCAGCTCTACCAGTTCCTGCACCTACTTTCTCACATAATTAAAGAAAGCTATCAAACTATAAGAAAACATTTGTTTAATGGTTGACCAAATCTAAAACAACATAAAGAGCACTGCTGCTCCAGTAGCACGTCAACAGACAGATCACCATTAGCAACACAGAGATCTTTCACATGCCATTGGTTGCATAAACAAAAAAAACCCAAACCACTGCTGTTATGGAACAACTGAGATTTCTTATAAACTCATAATGTAACTACAAAAACATTAATTAATTCCTTTTCACTACATTTTGAAGAAGCCCAGTTCCAAGACGCAAAGGCAGCTCTGCTTCAATTTGATTAGTTTGGAGGAGGAAGGGGGTGGGGAAGCAGGAAATAATCATTTATGAACAGAATAGAAAAATCTTAACGCAATCAAGCCATCACTTCCCATTCAGTTGGCAAGTTTTCCTTTATTGTATGATGGGAACACGCTAAATCAAGTCACCACATCTGAATTCCTCCCCTTCCACGACGAGGCACAGCGAGGCTTTAATATCACCAACGTCATGCAGTACAGCTTTCATGCTAAATCCTAGTTATCCCACTGCTAGCCACGGAAGCAAACAATTCTAAGTAAACAGGCAAAAATAAATCACAGTGAGATGTAAGGTACAAAGCACACGTTATGGCTAGTTTGGGTCATGGACATAAGGATTAATGGATACTCAAACAAAGGATAAAAGAAAAGAAAGTGGTAGAGAGGTCAGAACCACTCCTGAATGCAAAGCAAACTCATGTTCTGACACAAGTGCATGCTCTCCCACCCTAAACTGGTCTCAGAAGGCCAGTTTTGATATTAACAAAAAGTCCTCGATACAGAAAGTAGCTTCCCCTTGTCCTGCAATCTGAATTTTTAACTATTACGACTATTCTTTGTTTCTGTATTACTTACTTCCCTACTCCTCACACCCAAAATTAAGTAAGTTCACAAAACAAGAGTTCTAAGGATCCTTGGGTTTGTACTACACAAAACACTACGACGTAGAGAGGCATAGCTGGGATGAGTGAAAATACAAAGAATCAAGATCTGACTATTAGGTACTAAGCTACAAAAATTTCATTTAGTTCTCAATAGTACAGGGAGAGGACAGAGGGGAGAATAAAGTGGAAAACTTCACATCAAAAGAAAGGATGTAGTACAAGAGGACTGCTTTAGGAGAAAGGAGGACAGGAAAATGCAAGAAAACAAGAGACGTGGAGACGAAGCTGCCAGGACAACAGTAGGCATGCAAGGAACAGCCCCAAGGGATGCGGCACAGGAAAAAGGTTAGAGCCAGGTATTAGGGCAGTTGACATGAGTGATGAGTAAAGACAGGGCCAGGAAACAGTATGGAGAGCGCGACCGAGTATCAACATAGTAAAGATGGAGGAATACTTGTTCGGGTGTCTGTGGAGAAAGACGTAAGTTACATGAGATGTATATATATAGGTCCAAGAAGACCAGCATCAGCTCTTAAAAAAGAAGTAAAAAGGAAAAAAAAAAGATTACTGAAGAACTGAGAACGAGAAACCTCAATGGCTTTTGATTTTGTTCTGCTTAAGGAAAGGTCAAAGGTACAAGTCTTGTGTAACAAAATGACAGCTTCAAGAAGTGTTCAGAGTTCACTCTCAGCGTGTGGGACCATGCAGGAGAGGCTTCCCGGACCCGGCCATGAGCAGACAGCACAGGAACTTCCTTTTCCAGTAACCTGAAGGATGAGCCCGTTGCATGAGTTATTATCGTCTGCCACGTCTCTCCAACCCTGTATCTCAATGCTCAAATGACTATTAAGCTATTCCTACCTGTCAAAGACTATCATTGCCAGCAGCTTAAGGCCACGATGATCGGTAATAAGCTAACTCTGTCTGCACAGAGGGAAAGGTTGTTTGTGTTCCGATATATTTTGTAATAAACTCTTATTGTAAGAAACTCACAGGAGAGTTATGCTTGGTGACACTAACATCAGATGAAATAACTATAGAACTTAATAAGGACCAGGGCTCTGTCCCTGACTGCTGTTTGTCTACATCACCTGGGGATAAGATGCTCCCTTTTCTCTTTCTATTTCCCCATTTGCAAAGCAGGATGATAAAGGCCTCTTCTACAAGGCATTTTTTGAATTAGAAAACAAACCACTGTTGTCCAGGCACAAACAATGGTCCCTGTTCTAAAGAAAATGGAAAGAGGCCAAATACTTGGATGTATAACCCAAGCGGAGCTGCACTGAGGGCATACAGACTGATAGAAGGTACATGGCAGGCTTAGGGATGCCCAGCACTGGCATCAAGGTGGGGGGAGCACACACCACTTTCCCTGACCTCTCTCCCTGCACTACCCAGAACAATACTCCATATGCACAACATTCCACTGCACAAGCAGCTGTGCTTAAGTTCCAGAAAACAAAGAAAAATAAGCATGAAAGGTATCTGGGATGCTGGAAGATTTGCTTTCTTACTCACAGCATGTTGTATTTGCCTCTGCAGTTTTTCCTCACGTCTCTGCCCAGTTGGGAACCGAAACTAGTTAAGTAACAGTACGGTTCACCCTTGATGATGCAGAGTTTCTAATGAGGGACTTCCCAAGAAAATAATACTCAGACTTTGAGTAATAACTATTCATAAATGTTATAAATAAACATACAGCTCCTAATACTTTTAATTGGGCTGTTTCCACCCAGAAGTTCAGTTCCCCTTAAATATTTACATTTTTTAAGAAGAAATACAACATTTCTCCCAGTGATGGAGGAGCTGAAGAGTGGCCTAAGTCAAAATGGACTTACTGGAGACCCTTCTTACTAGTCTTATTTCAGACTAGGTAAAAAATTGAAGAAGATAAAAACAGCATTCATTTACTCTACTGTATATATTTGAATGAAATTAATTGTTTAAGTGTGCAAAGGTTTTGCCCGTCTGCATTATAAGTTACAATTACATTTGAAAGCATTAAACCAGCTGCTGAACGACGCTTCTGCAATTCCAACAGACAGCAACCCATACCCAGAGGCTTCTGTTCAGCTGCATTTCCTTGAACACATTGGGTATTTTACCCACTGTGGGTGGGACTGCTCTGTCCCCCTACCTGAAAACAGCAGTTTTATCCAAGACACAAAACCTAAGCTTTTTATACCTCTCCCCAGCCCTGTGTATTAGCATATCACTAGGTTTGTGCACATTTACTCATATATACACCAAGTCTCTACCTGCCACACATAAGCTACTTAATTATTTGTTTGCACTGCCACAGCACAAAGAAGCAGTCAACATCAATCAGCATCTTGTACAAACATCACTACACAAATAGCAAACATGACCACTCATGTCCCGAAGAACCTATTACAGAAGACAGACAACATAAGTACCACTGGAGGAGACAAAAGCGTGCCAGGACACAACAGCAGTCCTTACAATAGATGCTAGCTAAAGCAGTGAGTCTGTCTTATTTTAATAATAAAAAACCCCAGCCACTTCCTACCATGGGTCTCTTCTTCCCTTTGAAGAAACGGGAAATACTCAGGAAAGAGGAATACTTTTTCCATACTGAAGTTAATGGTCAACTCATTTTGATGCCACAAGGCTACAGGCAGAAGCTTTTACTTGAAACACACTGCAGCTAGTAGTCTGCCCTCTCCTTCCTCCCCAGGCACTGCTCCACTGAACCTCCCCTTCATTCTCTGTGAGTGCAGTTGATTGTATATAATGCTGCCGTAGGAAGTGTTGCAGCAGAAAGCACGTCAAAATCACCTTTACCTGCCAAGTTAGCCCCCTGCACTGGCAAGCTAAAGATCATAGAATGGTATGGGTTGGAAGGGACCTTAAGGATCATCTAGTTCCAAGCCCTCTGCCATGGGCAAGGACACAGATCTCAGGGGAAAGAATGGAAAAGAGAGAGAAAGAAGAAATGAGCTGACAAGACTGCTCCTATTAAGGGCACCTTGTCAAAGCAAACCCAAAGAAATTGAAGAGATGGTGCAGAAAAAGACCACAAGAGACAAGAAAGCAAGGTAAGCGTATCAGGTGAGACACCTGCTGTAAAGGCTTTGTGAGCTGACTCACCCAGTTCTCTGTTCCTCTCTCCAGCTTAGCTCAACACTAGATCAGAGGGAAGTGCTACACATCAGGAACAAAGGGTGGAGTTGACAGAACATTTCCTGGGCAATCACAGGAGCAATAAGCAGCCTGTTTGTCCACCCAGTGCAAATTACAGACACATCAACACTGCTCAGACACACACAGCATGTAAAAAAGCACCCTGAAAGCTGCTCCATCAGCCTTACAGTGGCAGGGTGCAAGAGGCTGGTTATCATCTGTTCCTGCGATAGCAAGCTCTGGAGCAGGCAGCATCTGGTGGGAACACCACAGAGATTCATGCGTGCCCTAAAAACATGAGACCAACTTCCTGCCAGCCTCCCAGCTTGCAGCACAGTTCATTAATAAGACCATTTTAAAAGGCTCACAAAAGGAAAACAATCACCGACCAGTGCTCTGTGGGACAAGGTGGATGAGCACACAGCAAAAGGTTTTCAGGAAGGTGAAGCAGATGTGCTGTAACACAAAATAGACCTGGAACCCTGACTTCCAAGGTGGGAAGGGCAGGAGGTGAAGGACATGTATGAAACTATGGCAGCCAGTTCACTTTTCTAACAAACAAAAACCCTTCCAGGATGAAAGAGCAAATACAGGCAGCAAGGGATGGGGAGCCTCGTGGAACTGCTGAGGGGGGAGAGAAGATGGACATAAAAGGATAAGGGAAGTTCTCACAGCGAAAGACTTGACATCCTTAATTTCAAGCCAGAAAGAACATGCAAGAGAGACAGTCTGAAGGCTCCAAGTTCCCCTTTACTACACAAAAGGATCTCTAGAGATGCAGTCTCACTTACTCAACAAGAACCAAAGGCACATGTACAACAAAGAGAGGGACTGAAGCCAGAGCAAGGAGATTAAGCAGAAACTCACCTTGATGTAAGCTCCCCGCCAGCTGCCAGTGCCTGCCCCAGAAACCTTCCGGACAAAGCTCCTGCCTGGCCCGACTCCCTCGCGCTCCCCTGCCACCTCGCTCCCCTTGGAACAAGAATCCCAATGCCCCATCGCCTTCTCTCACGTATCCAGCCAATACCTTCATATCCTGTACTATTCATCTTTTCATCCTCATAGCAGAGCTATTACCTGCAACACTCCTAATCACAGTTAATTGGTATATGTTATATGGAAGAGATCCATAATCTTCAAAGCATCTTCCAAACAAACCACAGCAGAAGAGATTGCCCCCTCTGCTCAAGGCATCTGGCAAGAGCCCAGCAGCAGACATTACACCAAGTGGCCTTTTTGTTTCCACTCCCTGAGTCACAACCCTACGCATCAAAGATTGATTTCACACCTATCTGGGATGAATGAGCTTTCGTAAACGTTTATGACATGCTAAAGAAACCAAAGCAGCAAGGGAAGGTATGACTCACCACGTATTTGCTAATCTATAGCTGATCTTCAGAAGTTATTACATTTGTATCGAGTTTCAGAAATAAGCATGTAGATTTCCAACACTTATCTCAGACCTACAGCACACAGCACCCTATCAGTATGGGCTACCGCAGCTGCTGGGAGGACAAAGCCACGCACGGCAGCCTCCTCCTGGAGACACAAAACAGCAAGTTATCCAGATCAATCAGAAATAAAAGGCTTCCTTAAACAGGAACACACTCATAGAATAGCTAGGGTTGGAAAGAACCTTAAGATCATCTAATTCCAACCCCCCTGCCTTGCATATCGATTAAAGGCTTTCTTCCTGAATTCAATTACAATCCCTGCTCTCTTCTACTAGAGGTAAACAGCAGCACAGGCTCAGCAGACTCAGAACTTATAAGAAGCTTATTTTATTCCTGCTCAACCACCAACATGCTTCTCAGGTTTCCAGAAGGACCATGTTGTCCCTTCCCATCCTCAAAGGTATTTGGCACAAGAAGAGGCAACGCCTATACCATAGCTGAACAGATAAACTGTCTCCCTTGGCTGTCTGAATCACTGGTTTAAATTAGGCACAAGAATATGGAAAATCCCAAGCTTTCCTTTGCCTCCCCATACTCCTACTCCCTGTTTCAAAAGGGAATCCTACAGAACTTCAGGGATCAGTTTTGCTCTCAGGTAGAGACAAGCACAGTACGTGACAGCAGGTTCCAGGCTCCTTGGCCTGGCTACGCTTCCTTCCAACGCTAGTTTGAACAACGATGCTAGGAGATGAATCCAGGCTAAAGAGGTGGATTTGCACATTGGCAGTGTTCAGGTGAGGAAAGGGGCTGTAACGCTTAGACCAGACTTGGAGTGGTAGCTCCAAGTTTAGGGAATCTTGTAAATGCTCCAGCACAGGGGTATTTTTTTCCCCATCTTTGCTAAGAAATGCTGTTTGCACCACAGATGTAAAAACTGAGTAAAAGAAATGCCACCTTTGGAAAAAAAGTGTTTTAAACTCTAAAATACCCACTGGAGTGGGGTGGGGACAACACCCAGGGAGGTTGGGCCCACCACAGCTGGTGATGCCAACAAACTAGAACCCAGATTAGGAAGATGAGAACCACCACTACAGACCACACTGTCAATACCACCATCCTTTACAACAGCCATTAATAAGCACGTTAGAAGAAATTACAGAACATGCAGTAGAAGCTTATTCCCTGCTATTCTCAAGGCGTAGAGAGCTGCCTTCCCTCCAGCAGATTCTCTCTGGCCTCAGTTATCCAAGAGCATCCAACTGCCAATTACATAGCATTAATGAGACGACAGTGATGTTTACAGGAGAATTATGCCTCATGCAAAGGGTTCTTTCTCCTGACCAAAGCAATACACATTATTCCACTATTTTTACAGAAACTCTCACTTTGTTTTTAAAATAATCCAAAGATTATTTGTGTTGTCCCATGCACAAGAAAACGCAATCTCACAATGTAACCCAAAACAAGCACAAAAAGAGAGACACAAAACCACCCCACCAACATTTAAAATCATATCCACTGATAAGTTACCTGACATTAAAGACAACAGAAGAACCTCCATCTCCCACTGCCACCTGCCAGATGTGATGGGACCCAGAAGGACATCAGGGCAAATCAAGTTAGCTACCCTAACCTCCACCAAAACCAGTTAGTTTTTATTCTTCTCCCCATTTTTCCCCTTTCTGGCTTTACTTCAGCAGATCCAAAGTCTCTTTCCTAGTTTTCACTCTCTCTTTTCTCCAAGCCATACTTTTATTGTGTGGGCACTTCTGTTTGATAACAACAGGAATTAAGCAGTCAACTACCTTTAAAACCATGTTTATTTTCCATATGTTTTTCCTATTGCATTTCTTTTATGTTCACTTTCAGTGACTACCGATATACCAAGACGAGCCCTTCGTTGCTATTTAAATGAAGTAAATCTGACATCTAACAGAAGCACTGCTTGAACAGAGAGTAACCAACAGTTACTCTTAACAGTGTATGGTGATGAATGAGACAATCCCCATTAACTATGGTTAATAACCACAGTTTCACACACTATAAAAGTTCTGCTGCTCAGCAAATGAGGAACAGACAACCTTCAATGAACTCTTTCTTGTGCGTACTGGTGACCAAATGCTGTTGGCCTAACTCCTGAAAGCACTCTGTTTCTTTCAGTGGGAAAATGCTGAGAATTCAGCTTTCATTCAAACAAGTAAAATCTAGATTTGACCTCAGGTGTTCTTACAGCCTTAATGTTATCAGGAAGGAGTTTGCATCTTGTGCCAAGACATTACATCTTCCTCCCCACCAGGTAAATCCTTCACTGGGTAACAGCTATAAAAGAGCTGGATGACTAACAAACATGAAACCAACTGAAAATAAGCAGATTGATCTGTTATTCCCATTCTTGCCAGCAAGTGTTGCTGTTTACTAAGGGAAAGCAAGAACAAAAAGAATAAAAAAAGAGATATTGCTAAATTTCCTTATTGTGTTTGTACCCAAATCCTTCCATGCAGAATTACGATTCGTCAGTTGAAACTCCATGTGGCTTCAGAAGAGCTTCAATAGCTTCTGAGAGCAGAAAGCTTGCAGGCTCTTTTCTGGGGGGAAAAAAAAAAGAGCCCTGAACATACATATATGATCTTCTGCAGTGTTGATAAGCACATTGCAAATGCCCAAGGAGAAAATTTGTGTGGGGAGATAACTGCAGAAACTATTCTTAGTAACAGAGTTCTGCATCTGTTAAAGTAACTCCGCTGGTGCTGCACTGAGAATTTATATTCACAAACACGTGCTCCAAATGTTGTGAAAAATACACTATTTAAAATTCTGGTTTATGTAACCTGAAAAATCTCTGAGAGCTCATGGAGGTGTTTTCACCGTGTACCAAGAAGGAGCAGAGCCTGGAGCGGTGGTCCCCAGTGCAGGGCCCATAAACAGTAAATGGTGGTGTGTGGGCATTGGAAGCTTGCAAGTTAAAAGCACAACAAAAGGCAGAGCAAAGTCCCATCTCCCACAGAAACAGGTTACACAGAGGCATAGGCCTAAACATGGCTGAAAACCATGGCTTTAAAACTGGGGGTTTGCTGGCTAAGCCACTGTCACTCAGTATGAGAAACTGTTCTTTAGCAAAAGATTTAAGCAAATCCTTAACATCCAGTGTACCCTGGAGTTCCATGTTCTGACCCCCTCTTGCAGCAAAGTAAGATCCACAGACAAGCAGCAAAACCCTTAGAGACCTGCAAATGAAAACAATATGGTAGAAGCGCTATGCATGTGGCAGTGAGTAAGATGGTAAACTGTATAAAGTACCAGAGCCCCACTTTCCCGTTGTCATAGGCAATTTTACTGATCAAACATCAATTCTTCTTTTAAACTGTCTTATTTCCATCTAAAAACTAACTTTTGATAGGAGGAAAGTTCATTATAGACATTTATTTTTCTTCCTAGCATCAGCAATTTTTTTTAAGTCCCCCCACAGCGTTTTATTTTCGGACACTATGAGAACTGGGCAGAAGCTCCCTCTCCCCAATACATCTTCAGTGTCTCCTAAATTAGGCCAAGCAGAAATCACAGCAAAGTACATTCTTTCTAGCGCAATTCTTTATGCTTATGCCCCTATGTACCAAACCCATGGATACATCTATAATTACTACAAATAAAGTACTGTCAAATAGAATAAGACCATTTGCCTCTAAACCTGTAGCTGAAATCTCGTCAAATGGCTCAGAGCAATCTCTGCATTTGACATCACCTGAAGACCACTACAACACCTTCCTGCAACAATTAAAGTCATTATCCCACCTGGGAGTAACTGAGACCTTTACTTGTGGAGCAGCTGTAAAGAGGCTGAAGCCTGAAACGATTTAGAAGGGCGAGTTGCAGGGACTTGAGCAAAACAGTTTTGTAGTCAGTTAAAGAACCAGAAGCAGTATTAGCCCGAGTACCACTCACACCAGGCTTACTCATAACCCCTTCCTCCTAGCTCCCAGGGTCCAAACTCAGATACCCATTTTGAAAGACAGTCTCCCTCTTTAATCACCTTTTATTAAACCACTCTTTTCAAAAGCTGATGGTACAGACAGGGCCCTGCTGGAGTTGCAAAGAATGTATTTTTTTCCTGCTAACCCATCCTCATGGCAACAGCCAGAAATACCCTTCAGTAACCCATACGTGTCAACAAGCTCCATTACAGCCCAGGATGTTTGCTATAGCAGTTATTTCACAAGCCTCTGGTGGGACTGTAAATTCTGGCAGTGTCAAATAGATTTCCTTTTATTACAAAACCCATTTTGAAGCCATCAGAAAGATTTCTCATTTTTAAACTAGCACTTCTATATTTAGAATATTACTTGGGTTACAGATTTATTTTTTTCTTCCTGACACTGCAGAAATAGAGAAAAAGGCAGAAGCACTAGCCCAGGAGAGCAGGCAGCTTTTCAAACACTGGAAAAGGTTTTAAGTTCTTGGAGAAGAGGACTGGACTTCACATCTTCTAGATTTGAGGGAAAGGCCTGAATCACGACTTTCAGACAAAACACAGTCCCCGATTTCACCCCTCAGTAAAATGGAAACTCTTTCTCTAGCCAGGCTCACCTGCAATGTGACTTGTGGTCTGCTTCAGAAAGCAAAGAGTCAAGATGCTGCAGGGATGTGGGGTGAAAAACCAAAGGTCCATCAAGTACCTGGTCAGGAGAGGAACATGCACTTTCATAACTCCTCATTTCTTCCCTGCAGGAAGTACGAATATTGCCTACTGACCCCTCAGCCAAACAGAGGGAAGCAGATCACCCTCACTAGGCATCTACTCCCCCCAAAGACAGGCAGCCTTTAGAAGCTGTTTTAATATATATGTCGAAGTACAACATGATGTGAACCTTGTGAGTCAAAGTATGACGAATAGCTGATTGAAGTACAGATTTCAGTTAATCAAACAACTGAACCAATACATTAGGAGGATAAACAAGTCTCCTGTACATGTAAAGATGAACGTGGTTCTTTCAACCTCTAAATAAACACTAAATCAAACTAATGAACGTGACTGTCAGGACAATGACTAATATCTCACGTATAGCAAAGCACCACATAGCTCACTGTTATAGATTCAGGAGGTTTTGGTGTCCTGGAGTTCTCCCAACTCAGATGAGCTTTTTTCATCAATTCTGGATTAACTGGCTCAGTTACCTACTCAGAGTAAATGATATCCAAGGTTTTGATTTCTTGACTAAAACCTGCTTTGCAGCTAGAATTAATACCAAGGCCTACCCAAGCATCTTGGTACAAATAAACCGGGGGAGGGTTGCATACATTAGTTCCCAGATCTTTGGATATACTCTTTTTTGGGGGGGAAGGCAGTGTTCCAATAGTTTCTTAAAATTATGGCAGCAGAACAGAGTGTGAAGCTGGGTGGCATGTAGCTGCCAACACATCAAGCATTTGCAATGATTCATTAGCCCAGACTTTGACGAGATGTTCCTGGATTTGAAATAGATAAAGAAGGAACTAGACACCCAACCTGCCAGAGCTCAGCTGACTGGTACCCAAATTCCAGGCACTGTGCAAACACATGGAATAAGCAGACACATGGTCCATCCAGCTCAGCATCCCCTCTCCAAAAGGAAAGAATACAAGCGCAGCTACTACCTGTGCTCTGCTCCCCTGTAACCCTCCAGCATCCATAGTCATTAACTAAGGGATAGAGCAACCCCAGTCCGGTTCCCAACAGTGTCTGTTTCGTCCATGACAATGTCTATCTTTCCTTGAACCTACTAGCACCATCTACCTCCATGGCCTCCTGCAGCAACCAAATCCATTAACTGCCTGCTTAAACTTATTTCCTAAAACCTACATTATTGCCTTTCATGTATTGACTTTTAACACATGTAGGTACCTTGTCGAATGATGGTAAAGTTGTCTTTGTCTTGAAGTCATACACATTAACCAGCAGAAGAGAATAAACCGAGAGAACAGCCGCTGGCAAGGCACCACTTCAATGGTTCAGCATTTGTATTCAATCATCATCTAACATCCCTGTCTGTATTTTTTTTTTTCATGAAAACATTACCATAATTTCCTCTGTATTGAATCCTAATCTGTCTGTTTTTCCTATCAAACCTTGTTCCAGGCTTCCATACTCCCCCCGAGAAAGAGTCTTTGAAAAGTTTTTATCGAGTATCATGTACAATTTAGCCTGCTCCAGCTATTTCCAGATGGCCTCCAACACAATGAATATATTCACTTGCCATGAATTTTCCAATAAGGAAGAAATAAATGGAAGCAAGATAGGATTTCTGAAGCAAGAACCTTGCTGGTACCTCAGGAATTACAATACTTCATTTCTTCTAACAAATTCACACAGAATCGGATCCAGTTCACAGAGACACCAGACACTCCCTATGACTTCACCCTTGTCCCAAAAAGCTTTTTCATGGAAAGAGGGCCGCAGCACGAGCAGGTATTCAGACTGTTGGCACACCTTACTGGAAGCTCTTGCCTGAAAATACAGCCATTAACATATGGAGGAATTGGAGCAAGCACTTCTATTTTTATTATACACTGTCTTTTCCAAATTATCATTTTCCCTGCATTACAAGGTATTTGGCAAAACACACAGAAAATCATGAATTAGGAGCAAGACTCACAGAACAGACCGTAGCCTTCCCTTCAGTGTGACGGTACTTTCCTCTCTACGGAATCCTCGATGAGGTTGTGTGTTGCACAGTACAATAATTCATGCAATTACATCCGAGACTTCTCTCTTCTTAGGAAAAAGGAGCTCCTGTAGAGCACTAGGGACAAGGACTAGCACAAGGGCAGCCTGGAAAGTCAGGAGACAGATCTCCAGGTTCCTGTCTTAAGACCAAAACCATCAGTAAAGCCAATACTTTCTCTGTTTTCGTTACAAAAGGTTTTGTCATTTTTGTTCACTTCTCCACAGACACTGCTTCCTTGGCATGGCACAGAGTAATTGAAATGCTACACCTGCCTGAGGCTCTGCTGCCACGAACCTCTGGGCCATAGTGAACCACCAGCGGCCAACCAAGGAGACAGGGCTGGGATCTAGAATCACAGATGCTCGAGAAGAAAAGCTGAATCATTTCAGCAGCATCTGCTCAGAGCTTTCTCCCATTTACAAAGGAAGGTGCTCAGAGGTGCCTCATATTATACCTGCCCCATGACCCACCTTGTCTGTTTCAAGACCTCTTTCCTGGGCAGCATGCCGACCACGGTTTTGACAACAGCAAGGCAGTGGGTGCGCTCGGACTCCTTCCCATCACACTGACAGCTCTGCCTCATTGTTTTCCCCTGTAGCCATCTGCTTCTTGTGTCTTATTCTCAGACTGCTGATCTGCTGTGAAGCAGCCCACCACCTTCCTTCGTGCTCACACAGCACCTACCAGCAGCATAGGATGCTGGGTCCCAAGCAGGGATCCTAAGCATTATAGTAGAGTAAGTCATAACATGCAGAACAAAAGCTGTTTACAGAGCACTTTGTTGCTGCAGCTTCCCAGATATACTGCTGGCAAAATAACATCACATTTCATAATAATTTCCCTGACGTGTGCCAACTACAGAGGAGCCCTCTTCAACCAGCACAGCTCCAAAGTACTCTGTATCAAAGTCTTAGGTCTCTATACAAAGCTCCCAAGGAAGAACAAGGTTTATATTCTGATTAATTGTTCGGGATGAAAATATGGGCTCTGACATAATGTAATAGCTATTTTGGCACAACTTTTGAGGAGCATGAGTAAGCAGCCTCTCCTAATTGATGTGCAGATCCTGGAGTGGGTAGTAACTGCATAATAGCTTCATGTTGTCTTCTGAAAGTTAACACAGATGTGAACCCTGTCAAACTAGTCCACAGTTACCAGCAGTGGCTACACACTGGAAGAATTTAATCCTGCTTCATCCATTATCTACATTTTCTGTCTCCCATGGAAAATGGATTAACACAAGATGACTTGGACATTATAGCTGCAGTCAACACAAGAGATTCCAGGTCTCAGTGGTGGCAGGAAGACTCAAGTAACTGATCAAAACACCTGGGCTTAAAAAGTTACCATTCAGCAGCTGAGCCGCGAGAGCTGCCACATGTGCTGTTAGGCCACAGCTGATGTGTGCTAAAACAGCTTAGCCTAGTCTATGGTCAAAGAGGTTAGCGTTAACCTGCATTACATCATACTTGCTATGAACCAGGACTTTGAACACAGATAACTACTGCAGTATAGCTGACACCAGTAAATTATTACACAGAATTAACTAAACTATGCTTGAGCCGTAAGGTGACTAGCTCAGTGAGCTGTATTTGGGATGTGGTTCCTATGGAGTAAGCATAAAGCTTGAGAAAAGAGGGCTGGCAGCTTACCAGACCACTGGCATTACTGCTCATTCATTTAAGAGATTCAGTATGTCAAGAATCAGTCATATGAAGTCATCAAACTGGACTCACTAGTAAAGATGTCACTGACTGTAAGCATGGTACTTGTCACACTTTCTACTGGAATGCTGTTTGTGAGACAGCACAATTCAGCCACATACAGAAAACCAACCACAGGCCAGCAACCATACAACTCACACATTACTTTTAGCATGTTTTCATTAGGTCTGCAGCATGATTTGATGCTCCATCTAACCCAGCAAATGAGCCTAACTGCAAGCTGCTACAGAAGGAGGAGTCCTGCCTTCCCACAGTCTGGTTCTCAACCCTGCCCTGGGTTGGGTCTTGTGCTACGGCCACACAGTTACAAGTCAGTTCTGTGAGCTGACCTATGTGTGGTCCTTTCCCACTGACTCAGCCAGACAAACCAACCCTCCCTGCAGCCATTTAGCAGCCAGCTCCTTCCCAGGGTGCAGGACTGTGGATCAAGGCATAGATGGGCATGGCTGTACCTTGCAGCAGCAGCAGCAGCCAGGGATCAGCTGTAGCACAAACCCCACCCCGCACAGTGGATAGTCCCTTTGCCCCTGCCCAGAAGGTGAACTTTTACCCCACATTACAGCCTTGGAAATAAAGGAGTGAAGTAATTGGTTAGAGGTTGTTATTTCCCTTAAATCACTCCAATGATAGAAAAGATAAGGCCTTTGATTCCACATATCTAAGCTATAGAAGTGCCTGGGCGAACACTGAGCCTCCTGCATCTTCACCTCTGAAGTCTACTGGAGTAGACAATACAAGAGAATTGGTAGAAGTGCACTTTAACATTAGAATGCACAACACAGGGCAAAAGCATGACAGTACTGCTCTGCAAATGCTTTTGTGTTCATGCTCTGAACCGGGGCTTTCACATAGTCCCCGATTCCCAGACTAAATAAAGAAGCCTAAACAACACTTTGTGCATGCAATGTTCAGTAGAAAAGCAGAAAACTGCCCCTTATCCCTGCAGCCACCCAAAACCCCTGGGCAGCAGAAACTGGTGCACTTTTCTGGCCTGTTTGAAGGCCTGTACCTTCTATCCAAAGGCACACCAGCCCATATGAATTGGTGTAATGCCAGTGCTCAGTCCAGTCCTGAAAAGCATGGGACTTACCAGCTGACACGTACTCCATTCACACGTGCAATAAGCCTGACACTTCCTAGGGAAAATTAAACCTGTTTCCCCTTGGATAGCAGGTCTGCTCTTACAAAGGGGAACAGTAGTACACAGCTGTATGCCAATGATAAACAGTCCTTTTGCCAGAAAAGCCAGGGACCACTTTTCTTTGTAACAGTAATGGCTGTGGTAGGATGTAAAGCAGGGGCACAGCAGCATGAAGAATGCTACCAAAGGTATCACAATGGCCAGGCCAAGTTTTGTAAAGCAACTTTGTTGCCTACAGATGTAATTCTCCTTCCAGTCGCCATCCTTCTATGCTTCTCTCCAACAATAAATTCAGCAGAATATGCTGGAGTTTGGGTTGAGTCTTCAGTTACAACAGACAAGGGGATCTCAACTATTAGTTCGCATCACCCAGATGAACCCAGGGTCCCTCTATCTTCATATACTTTTCTCCCAGCCTGTCTGAACATCTCACACCTTCTGTTGCACTGTCACAGTCAATGTCCAGATTGCAGAAGAAGCTGCACAATAAACCTAAGTGCAACAAAAATTCTATGTGCAACAACAGAAATCCAAACTCCATTACTAATTCCCAATTTAATTCAGAACATTCCTTAACCGCGCAAACACAGAGGTAAAGCAGTGCCTTCAAAAAGCTTTTCACTGCGAACTTAGCATCCAGTGCACCTCCCTCTAAACTGCATATAATCTCATTTCTGCACTACTCTGTTCCAGTTTCTCATTACTGAGTATCTTTCATGGTTTAATTCACATGACATTAGATTTGCTGCACTAAACAAGCACCTTCTGAACTCCAGAATAAAATGGAGGTTAATTACTAAACCAGATTTTTAAGTGAGAGTGAAACTCTATTAATGCCTAAAGCAATGCTAGACTTGACAACTTAATTGAAGTTAAGCACTGCAGAGTTAAACTGCCCCAACAGCTTTATTCAAGCAGCAGCTTTCACAGTGAGACCTCCCAGGATCCCACATTTTACCCAGAGGACAGAGAACAGGGCTTCTCCTGCTCCTGAATCTGGCATCTGCAGTGAGATAATCCAGTGGCATTTCAAGATGCCCTTTGTAAGCAGATGTCCAGACCTCTTTCCCCAACCTGATTCTCCTCATTTGCCCTGTACGCACCACTAAGGGGAGACAAACAAAAACAATGGGGCAAAAAGAGCTCTCACTGCATGTAGTACAGGTAGAGGCAAGAACTACCAACATTCAGCACTCACATGGTATTAATTTGTCACTGAGGCACCTAACAGCTAACTAAGCCTTACAGCACCCAGGAGTACAGGTATTGCTGTTTACCATCCAAAGTCTCATTTACATGAGAAAAGCCCCAAAGGACTGCATAAATGCAGACACAGTCCTCATCTATAAACTCAAAGTAAGAAAGACCACTAAGTCTACTGTGTCTCAGGTTTGTTTGGAGCTTCTAGATGGCAGTAAGTAATCAAATCTCTTCCCCAAAAAGTGTTATTCCAGGAAAGCACTTAACTTTCTGCCTCTTTCTCAATAGTTATTGGAAATGCAAAAGGAACAAAGTCTGGAGCAGTAAACACGGTTTATTTTCTGTTCTTGATGGTTTGCTATTGCCAGCCAACCCCAGTTATTGAAACATGTCAGAGCTTGACGGTACAGAGAAATAAATGCAGCCTCAGAAAATACAACCTGGAGACTGTGTAACACATGTTAATTTCTATGTCTGACAGCACGTGAAGCAAGTAAGACTGCCATAGCATGACATAGCAGCGGACTCTTACTTGCTGGTGACAGCGTCATTAAAGAATTGTATTTAATTGCTACAGTTTATTTTACCCTGAAAGGCACCTCTGAATTAAACTTTTCCAGTAAGTCCAGGAAATGATTTCTTATGCTAAAGAACACATTCACTAAGATCTCCAATTTGTTGGACCTTGCAGCTACCAAAAGCAATCTGCAGAAAACTGAAGCATAGTCCCAGGTAGCTGCATGATGCGGGACAGCCAAGGCAAGATCAGTTCTGACTGAAGCTTTGATTCTCAATTCCATGCGATATTTATTTAACATAGCTTGGCAGTGTGTGTTGTATACTGTCCTGATGAGCAGGGACCCAGCTGCAGGTTACAAAAACGCACTTTGTGCAAGCACACTGAGGAACCGATTCTAGAATTATCCCGGAGCATGAAATGGGCAAAGTTCATGTTTACTATTTTAGAAGTAATTTCAGCTTTGGTGTATGAATTCATAGCAGGCAAGTTAGTGCTGGTGCATCAAAGAACTGGAATATTTTAGTCAACAGCCTCGTGGAATTATTATACATATTAAACAGTCCAGATAACATCACAAGCAATGAGCATCTGTCAAATGCTTTGCACAACCACCACCAAGGTATGGTTTTGCGGCACTGGACACAACCTCTGCACTGAAGCTGAAGTGCTTATTAAATGTAATGTTATGTTGTAAGGCACTTTACATCCATCCACAATGAGGAATGACAGAGCAAAGCATACTTCGGGTCAAACAAGGTTAAATCAAGATGAAGAAAACCTGGCAGTCTTTAAGCCAAAAAGGCTGGAAAAGACACAGAAGTTCTGCCCACCAGGTCTTTAACTATGCCTGTACCATCAATTGCTTTTAGGACAAATTGCAGCAGTTTAGATAACGCAGACATCCCCTGGCCTTACTTAGAAAAGCAAAACTTAAGGAGCACAAGTTGGGGAGGCGGCGTGGAGCCTCCTGCATACTCCATCTACTGTGCACTGTGATACCCATGTCAAAACAGCAGTTTATGTACGAGTTGTGTACAACTCAAAAAACCCCACAACAAACATACAAAACAAACCCCACACTTTAACTGTGAGTGTCATCAAAACTGGAAGAGGTCACCCAGAGAAGCTGCAGAGTCTCTGTCTTTGGAGATAATCAAAACCCAACGAGATGCGGCTCTAAGCAATCTACTCAACATGACAAGCAACGGAGCTCGATGAGATGATCTCCAGAGGCATCACCCTACTGACTCTGTGATTCTGTACAGCCAAACTTAAGATTGCTGGAAAGAACTCCATTCCAAATTTTCAGAGCAGATCCACATGATGCCTGATACTAGATTAACACCGCTGTGGTTGGCTTTGAGAACAACCTACCAAGAAAACCCTACCACCCCAAAAAATGACCATGTAAGCCAAAGCTATCATCAGGATATCAAAAACTAAACGGGCAGTTAAGTCTTTTGGGGGAAAAGAAGAAAAGAGAAAACCTAACTGATAGAGCTCTGCCTCCGTTAGATAGACCATACTGAAGTTCTGTTAATTCTGCATCTCACATTGAAAAGATTATGCATTCATCTTTCTAGTGGGATTTTTTACTTTTCCAAGTAGTATTTCAACAAAAGCAGAATAAATTAAAGTCACAGTGTCAGGCTTAAAAGTACATCAGATTTAGCAGTCTGTCATATGCTGAACACCCTTCTCCCAATCCAACAACGTATTCAAACCATGAGCTGAAACTTAAGCACACATGGTCTTGAACAGCACAGTTCATATGCTTATGGTTTCCTGGAGCACTCCTGTGTTCATTAAAGCCTTAGGGCTGCAACAAGTTTACAGTACAAAGCCCAAGTGAATTATTTAGGATTCTGAAATAAAAAGTACACAGAAGTGTTTTGCTGAATGAAGGTTTGATCAAGGGAGGTCTTTAAACATATGCTTAACTTCAGCTGGCATTTAAGTCTGATGTCTTTCAAAGAAGCCTCGGCATGAATGCTAGATGCTTTCTTTAGCTTGCAGCTCCCACTATGCCAAGGATTCAAAGTATATTGGGGAAAAAAAAGCAACTTATGGCAGGCATTTGCTCAGGAAGAATGCTTATGGGAGACATTATATATCATTTTGATATTTCAACTACTTCTGCAACTTTAAGCAAGCCCAAGTTGTTTCTAAAATTCCAAGTCATAAACCAGCACACAGGTAACTCCCTGAATTTTAACTCAGATTCTCATCTTCATCTAACAAGATGCCAGGAAACAGGAAAAAAGCTTGTTACCAAAAACTTCGATGAAATTCAGTTAAATTCTCCAGATGGTTTTCATTCCACGGAAAATACTAAACCAGCAGTTTGCAGGGCATAGCTTTTTCTAAATACACAAAATAAAGAGAAAACAATACACAAGTGGAAAGTGCAAATGCTGAGCCTGTTATATTTTTGTTCCAGCAGAAATGCAATGCAGTCCATACAATCTTGCAGTTCTAGAGCACCCATCTTTCTGCTGCCAGGGTGCTCTGCAACTGTAAGTGCCACCAAATAAAGCTCCCACAGTTCCTAGTGCAACCGCTTATTTTTACCTATGCTACACGCAGAAAGGAGGAACTGCACTTCCACCACATAGCCCCCATTCCCTATAGCACTACAAGAAGCCAAACAGCACCTACTGAGCAACCTATGTACTTTGGATGACTGCAAGCAGCCAAATTTAGCATTTCTCCAAAGCACAGCCTGATCCTGTAGCTCTTAAATACAAGGGAAACTGTCTTAGATTAAATAGTGATTACAGAACTGGAATATCAAGAGCTGTGAAAGTCCTTGCCACAAAATAAAACCCACTGAAAAGAGACAACGAGGACAGATACTGCAATCTTCTGCACTGTGCTATTTAATAAACCTCAATGGAAATGTATTAAATTACAGATGGGAAACATTCATCAGATAATTGTATGGCAACATCCAAATCCACCACCAGCAGAATTAGAAAACTGGTCAGAAAGATCAGCGAGAGATGAGCCACGGAAAAATCTCTCCACAGTTACAGATGGATATTCATCCCTTTTACACGGCATCTCACTAACACGTTTCATAGCAACGGGGCAGGAGTTATCAGATAGCAGGGGATGAGACTGGTAACTATACAAACCAGTCCTGTCCTCCAGCACATCTCAAAAACAATAGGAGAAAACACGCAAGTGAGCAAACCCAGTACTTAACCAAGGAGGAGCTGCAAGAACTCACTAAAGAAGCACTACTTCAGATCATTAGTATGTGTTTTCCTGCAATACTCCTGGTTTTCTATGTAAGCCATCCAGGATGGCAGACCAGAGCACCACCACAATCTGCTGAACACTGCACCATAATGATAGCACATCCATGCTCCCACAGTCCTTTGGGAGAGCAGGACCTGTCCTCTTCCATGTGTCTCTTGTGCCTACCTAAAACAGCTTCAAAGTCCAGACTGCCAAAGAGAAGCTCTGAGTATGAAAATAGGGGGATTACCAGCTGAGACTGCAATCACCATTAGAAGGAGGTGCTCCAGGTCACGGCTCACTGCAAGAGCCACCTTTTCTCACCAGCCTCCTTTCATGGCACTGGTACGCAGCCACTTGGCACAGCAGAACAGCGTTCAGGAACAAAGTATCACTGGACCTGTTCCTCTGCAGGTCTATTTATAGTCTCAAGTGGAACGCAAAAGGCCAAATGGTCAACAGTTTCAAAGAACAAATCCCTACAGATCCCACCTGAGACCCAAGAACACCCCTCCCTAGATTGTGCAAGAGATCACTGCAGACTGAGAGGAGGGAAACTTTGACCTACGGAGATCATGGTGCCCCAGCACAACTCTCACAAGCACCTTCATTAGAAGGGCTAACTGAGGGATAATTAAGTATCTCCTCCACAACTGAGGACTCCTTTGGAAAGACATTAATTACTGCCTACTCAAAGGGATCTCTCCCAGAAGGCAGGACGCTGCTGTAAAGGTAGGGTGGCTGATTCCTTTGGGAAACACCAAGAAGTCTGCAAGGAAGACCCTCCCCAGCCCTGCAAACATGCAGCAGCAGCACTAGGCCCCTTCCAGCCAGCCCTCTTTTCCTTACAGGGGCAGCTCCAACATCTTTGGGATCCTCCTAACAGGCAGATCCATTTCGTGCTTTTCATTACTTGATACACTTGAGAAAGTCCTTGCTGGCCTACAGCATCTTCAGAGCTAACAGCTCTTACAGCACAGTTTGCTACAGTAAATATCAAAAGCTGTATTAGCTGGGAACCAAATTATCACCTGCAGAACAGTTTTGCAATTAGACTGAAACTGTAAATTGTGCAACAAGTTTGTGATAGAGACATAACCTCATTTCATCTCCTACTTTACTCACTTTACTCCTTCCTAACTCACTTCTATAGATTCAAGCTTCTCTTGATGTATCAGGAATGATTTCACGTTCCTAAAGATTTAAGTACTCTTAAGAAATGATGTATACTCATCTTCACTCTTAATATTCACCTTTGACCAACAGCTTCCTCACCAATATATACAACTCAGAGAGGCCCTTTGGCCATCGGAGAGCCCGTTCCTGCCTTTGACTTCACTGACTGCCTGCAACCATTCAGGTATCTCTGGTTCCCATAACCCTAAAGACTTTTTCCCTTCATCCAACTGTCTGTGCCCCAGATATCACCAGTCATATTTCATGCAGGTCCTCATATTTTATGCTATGACCTCAACTACAGAGATTTCAACAACCACTTTTTAGAAGAAGATGGAGTTGAAAATTCCCTAATTTTTTAGCACATTTTCCTTGCCTCCTGGTAGAACTGTTCCACTTTGTGCAAATAACTACTTTCTGGAGTAGGGTGAGAACCACCACAGGTGAATGCTCACTCCCTTGCTTTACACTAAACTAGTCCTGCCCTTACCTGTTCAATGAAAACTGCACAAAGCAAAACAGACACCTCAAAAAGCCCATGGTTTATTGGTTTGAGCAGTCCAAAGAGTGGTGGTCTTGTTCCATCCTATGTTTTGAGTCACAGACAGGATAAGAATGCAAAACCTGCTTGTCCCGAGTGGATAAAGCTGGGGTAGGGGGATGTGGTGCTACCTGCTCTTCCTCATCTCCATAAGAGCAGACCTGTCTCTGGTATGTCACTCTGAGAAAAGCATAGCAACAGCTCACCTAGACCAGACAACCAAATCTTCAAGGGACAGCGATCAACACCAGCCTCCTACACCTTCACTGCCTGACTCAGGCCATCCCTCACTCCACATGCCAGTTTTCACAAGCCTTCTTCAAAGCCACCTTTCCCCCATGTGTTCTGTACGGAACCTTCACACCTACCTCATGGCTGGGTTTGTTTTTTAATTCCACTAGGCAGCAGAACACATAAAACTGAGATGATGCAATGCTAAACCGAAGTCCCCCTTACGAATATAGCCCTAGGTGCCCAACAGGATGTGACAGGTGGACGGGCAGGCGAGCTGAGCAGGAGGATGAGGTCACAAAATGAGCAGTTGCATGGCATACTACTAATCTTAAATTCCAAACTCATTATGCACAAGCCTAACAAACAAAGGGGCAGCTTAACACATTTACAATGTGCCTTCTCTGAGGGTGGAATAATTATTTATCAGATAGCAACCTTTGTGTTACAACAGCAATAAATAAATAAATGATCCCAGCAACTCCTCTGAAGCATGCGTATGTCTTCACTAGACAGACTGACATCTGGGATGTGCCTTCAGCCTGGTTGGACTTGGGTAGGATTGTAACTATTTGATTCAAATAAAATAAAGCTTTCCAGACCGAGCAGAAACCCAAACACAGGAGTTAATGGCATCCCAGGGGACACACTGCAAGAGCCCCATGCCTCCCTGAACTCCTGCCAGCTTCCAGTGAACAGCCCATAAAAGTTTGTGATAAAGTTCTCTGCTCTTCTGTAAGATCATTCCCTCCCGCATGTGTACAAACCTCTACCATTCTGACTTCATCCTCTCAGGTTGCAACTCTTACTTATTCAAGCTGAACACCAGAAGCATTATCAAAAGGGTTTGTACCTCTGTATTCCTAGTTTGGCTTTACAGCTGCATATTACCATGGAGGGACACATCCAGAAAAAGCATTTCCAAAGTCAGTCATATTTTATACAGACTCTCTCCTTCTTTATTTAGTAAAATCCAAAGAATCTTGAAATAGTAAATGTGTACAAAATGTGCTCAGCCAGGCTTTCCCACTCATATCTCAATGATCCTTTTCCACCTCTACAGTACTATTCCGGCTTCCCAGTTTGAAGCTTCAGAAGCACAACCCCTCTCGCCCATATTCCCCATATCTTGCCATCTGACAGCTTCAAAAGCCTGCTCCCATCTTCTCACCCTGAAAGAGTTCCCAGCAGTTTTAGTTCTGTTCCAAGTTTCCTAGCTAGCTAGCTGTTTCTGCTCCAGAACGGATCACAGTAATTCTTATTTTCTGTATGTGTTTACATGTTAAAACACGATAGCTGGCAGGAAGATTAGTAACAATCATCATTCCTGTCTCCATTCTCTGAAGTATCCTTTATCTGAGGCATTCCAGTTGTTCCCAATTCTTCTTGTTACTTTTCTGCAGCTTCCTGATCCCAGCGTCCCTGCCCTACTAGGTTTCTACCATTCACACAACAGTTTGTGTGGCCACAAACTGCAAAGACAAGAAACAGTGTCTCAGCATCCTAGGTTACAGGCAAACTTTGACAATACAGTATCTATTATTGGTATGATGCTTTAAGCACATTAAATGTGGCAAGCTTCCACTGCCTAAACATCTCAACATCTTTTCACGTAAAGATGGAAGTTTTGGGTACCTGGAAAGATGTTGATCACCCAAAATACCAGTTTTCACAATGTAAAGTCCTTTTCTCCCAGAATTCACCACAAAAATTCTTTAATGTACCAGCAGGCCAAACCAGGAACGTAACCCTCGCACACAGCCAAACACAACTTGCCTTTGTAGGCTTGAAAAGACACAAACCTTCTTCCTACTCCCCGCAACTTCCATGGTCTCTTCTCAAGCAGTTTCATGAGATGATCTAAGACGACCAGATTCCCCCAACCACACCAGCTTCAGGCGGGCTTATGCCTCTTTTTGTGTCAAAAAAGCAGCATAAACAGAGATACAACCTACCTGTGAAACAAGATCACTGGGTTTTTTGGAGCATTTAAGAAGGATGAATCCAATTCTTCCAAGAGACGGGAACTGCCGCATCGTCTCAAATGCGACTTTCCCTTAGCTGAAATGTCCCTATGAAATACTGACTGCAGGATTGATCTCCAGGTGCCTTACACCGTACCTGTGGCATTCTAGAGTAAAAGGGTCTGAAAAAGAGGTGTTTGTTCTTGATGCTCATTTCTTCAAGTGACACGGAATTCATGAACTCCACATCTGCGAATGCGTGTCTGCCTGCATTGCAAAGGAATAATCTTCATGGGAACTGATTTGAAAAAAAACTTGTTTACTATTACAGGCTCTTAATTACAACATTAAAATACTAGCCCAAACCCTACATTAAACTTGCATTCTGTTTTACATAGCAGTATACGTAACAATCATCACAGCAAGCAGCTCTGTTGGCTCACACTGGAAGAAGTAATTATATATCACAGCAACACATTTTTGCCCTTCAACCTGCCAGTCCAGTCCATGCAGCAGCTGTAAGCAGCAGGTCAGGACGGGGTGGGGGGCACCTACAGGTTTCTACAGTGGTTTTTCCACTAAGAAAAAAAAGCTATAAACCACCAGACCCTGGCTTGCATGCTTGGCAGAAAGCTGCTAACACAAACATTACAGCAGCCCTTGCAGCAGCGATGTTACCAGAAAAAATGAGCTCGATCCAAAAGCACTATTAGTGGCTAAAGTATCAGCTAGCAGTTGTATTGCAAGCCTTTCTTACAAATTTTCACAGTTTTTGTACTTGTAGCAGTGATATCCACATCATCCTCGTTCACTTGGGTACTCCTGTGCTCTCTTTGAAACACTTACTCTCAAGCGAAGCTCACAGACTTTGGTGACGAGGGCCTATGCAAGTCACAAGCTGAAATTCTAGACAAAGACACTGGGAAAGAGCCCTTTCAGAAGGCACCCCAAAATTGCTAGTGCCCCTCTACAGCAAGCAGACCCTTGGCATGTCTTAACGCTGAAAACTGCATGTAACTCCTTCTGGAGGACAGGCTGATCTGTCTCAGACTCTATTACAGTCTTTGGTTCCAGTAAACACTGAAATATTTCAATCTTGACACTGAAAGAGGCATTAGCTATTTTACAGCTGTTGCAGGTAAAGCAGTAGCATTGTTGTATTATGAATATGCAACAATATTCCTTTTCCTGTGCTGTTTTTCCCAGTATGAAATAAAGTGCAAAACCATATGCAAGCCAATAGTTGTCCTCTTACTGTTTAGCTGCTGGGATTGTTCAAAAAGGTAAGTAAATAAAACAATCACAGTTCTAGTATGATATGATAGTGATGCAATGGTTAACTGTCCAGCACAATCTGCCATGCCATGCTGCTTAATCATGCTGGTTTTGTTCCAGCAAAAAAGACAGCGAATATTACCAAACAAAAATGTTACAACCAACATATTTCAAAAACTTCTTGAATCTAAAATAGAACGAGACAGACAATAATGGCCAAGAGCCTGACCAGCGTAATGGAAGCTGGACTCTCATTTTGCTCCCAACACCAAAACCAGCAGATCGTTCTCAGAAGACAATGAAGAGCCAGCACACAATTTCATTTTTTAGCTGAAAATTAAACAGAAAATTACTCCTTCTGTTTCATTTTCAAAGGCTTAAAGCATGTTGCTTTGGAAAGCAAACAGAAATAGGAGGACAGTATAGAAAATGTCAGAACAGGTTTCCCCTCTACCCTTATTTTTGCAGCTGAATTGATTTCTTCCCATTAAACCTTTCATCACAGAATGTGGTGAGGGGCTGGATTTGTTTATAAAATAACACATCTGCAAGTCTCTTCTGTTCTCATTGCCCAGTTTTCTTCTAGATCCTGACCAAATCGTAGAGCAGGAATTAGTCACACTGCCTACCACCGTGCTGGGAAGGACCTCTGATACATCACCCTACGTGCTAAATAAAAACATACATGGTGCAGAATAAGCTCCACAATGACTTGTTAATGACAACTGGTAGGTTCACAGCAACCCCAAATATTCTGGTCCAGAGGCTTGTGAAATTATCTCCACTGCACACAGGGAAATGAGCAGTACGGGGGCACCCCCAGCCATCCATCAGCAGGGCTGCATCGGGTTATTTCCAGCCGTTTAAAAGGCAAAAGAATTTATTGATTCAAATTATCACCTGCATTCTGTGTATTGATTGTAGCCAGCTAGGGGAGCTTCCTGCTTGCCAGAAAGGTATATGGATTTATCTCATGTAGAGTGCATATGTATTTACACACAACTAACAGGGTCAGCAGCCCAATAAATCAAAAGAAATTACATGTGCATGCTAAAAGGTGCACCGTCAGGGCAGTCAGCTCAGCCTCAAGGTACCTGTGCACTCTCAGGCCAGCTTGGCAGCTGAACAAAATCCTCCTGAGGCAAGCAGGCTGGGGAAGCAAAAAGGTAATGTTCAATAGTTCGTATCAAAGCAAATGCCTAACTGAATTTCATGGGCTATTTCTGTTTCCTTGCTAAATAGCAAAGGCCTACTGCAAATAACAGAGCGAGAGTTTCGCAGCAGAGAAAAGGTCAACAACGATCTCTTGCTGTGGAAAACGCTCTGTTACAGACAGGGAGCAGCACCAGCTCCCCGTATAAAGAAATATAAAGAAATACCACTTATTGTCTCCACATGTTTATCCAACAGACACTCCAACTGCAGCCTTGCCTTTTGAGTCTGTTTTCAAAAATAAAGTAGTACAAAAAGATGTGGCGAGGGTTTCCTTCCCAGGGAAGCGAATTGGAGGTGCTGAATAAACATGGGATTATTGACTCACTCACAAAAATGTTACCGGAGAGATTTCAAAGAGACATACTTTTGGCTTAGCTCTACTCCCACTGACGTTGGTTAAGATTTTTACCATTGACTTCAGTCAGTGCAAGCCTACGTATCACTTTAAACTCTGCTATTATTACCTTTTAGTTTCAAGTATGTGATGTTCCTCTCTAACAGACGGAAAAATATTTCAGGAACTTTTTAAATCTGTTCCTCCAAGACACATTTTTATATTTTTATTTTTTTTTTTTTTAAACACACTGAGACACGGTTCCTGGATGCAAGCACATGTGACCTGTTCTAAATAAAGGATATTTTCCACTTCTTGCACAACTGGAACAGATATAAGCAGTAGCTTGAACAAACTGCATTGCAGAACCCAACCAGAATATAAAACACTTGAATAAGATCCATAAATAGCAGGAATACGAAAAGACTACCTCCGATACGGCACAAACTCAACGTTAAGCCTAATGTAATCAAGTTCAAATTCAATCACGCTGCAAAGTTCATTTACAAAATTAAATCTGATCATCTGCAGACTAAGGCACTTTACAAAAAGTGCTCCCTGGCTCCAGAGTAAGTTTCAGAAATGTGTGCCTCAAGTGAAATTAATATTTCCTCAAACACTGTGTATTAAAAGGGACATTTTAACTAAATCAAGACTTCAATGTTTAGCACAGCATCAGACGAAGGAGAAAAAAAGGGGAGGGGGGGAAGGAAGTGCTTTACAGAAGATCCTAACTAGGCAGATATGAGATACTAGCTGATAAAAGTAAAATATTGAAGGTTTACACATTAAAAAAAGCATTTTAACACCAGGAATTATGAGAATTTTATAAAGTATCACTGCTTTAACAATGACAAACTCTACATCTCAATGCTATTGCTCATAAAGCAAGAATAAGCTTCCTAAAAAAAAACCCAAAACCTATCACGCAACTTAAAAGCACTTCCTAATAATTTTTTCCACTAAAAATACTTCAGCAACTGCATCATTCAGGTGCTTTTTAACCAGTCTGAAAATAAGGAAGCTGGAAAAGGGCAATGGAAAATAGCACAAATACCAGTAATTTACCTGCAGGTACATGGCTTTATTAAGAACAAGGCACTAAATTACAACAACTGACAATAATTTGCTGGCTCTTCCTAGGTCATGCATCCATCCAAATGGACACACATTACAGAGAAACAAAAAACACAGCAAAACCACTGAATATACAATTTCTTCTCTGCATTTGGCACATGTGGGTTAGTTTAGATCACCCTGCACAAAAGCAGACTGTAAAGTCTTAACTTCCAGGTACCAACAAACATCGCTTTAGTAAGTCAAGTGATGTAAAGAATTTACATTAGCAGTATGATGGATGTAACTTAAGCCTACAGCACCCTGGTGACCATGTGCAGACACGTCAGAATCTTTGTTTTCTTTTGGTAACAACTGGTTATTTTCTTCAACCATTTGCCTGAAAATAAAACTCCATCAATTTCATTGTGCACTGCTTGTACCAGGAAAGAAACCTTATTTACTTGTTCATTACACAAACACTTACAATACTTAAGTGTATTTACTTACAAATTAAAACCATTATCCTTCAGGAATATGGCAGGAGAGGAATGAAGCATGAATGTGAGGAAAAAAAATAAATCCCATTGTCTTACTGACTAGTCATAAAGTCCAGTTTCCTCCCACGGTGAAAAGTGATTTTGGAGAAACCAAAGCAACCAAAACATCTTCTCAGTTTTCAAAGACTTTCAACCACAGCAGATTCCAGAGATCCCTTAAGTGTAGCTAGGGTTTAGCACAAGAAGCTAACATCTCACAAGTCTGAAGGGTTTAGAAAATACGGTTGAAACTGATGTATCTCAGCCCTGTGTATTCTCTCCATCCCTTGTGACTAAAGTTTTTTGCTGGGCTTACATTTTTCCTTGGTCTCTAGCACTCAATTGTGGCTTGGCCTAAGTTAGTACAGTATTTACTGCAAAAAGCTTTTATTATTGGACCCCTTGTGGCTTTGGATTGCAGACTTGAATTATGAAATATGGATGGAATAACTGTGAGGGCACACTGGAGAGCAGAAATCTTTAACTGAATGTAACACACTGGAAAACCGGCAACCTGGAAGGAAGTAAATAGTAGTTTTACTGAGTGAAGGACAGCAGCATCAGCAGGGCTGAGGTAAACCACGCAACAAAAAGTTTACTGTTGGTTCAGAGCGCTGCCATTCTTACATATTTCTGAGCTGGGTGGCTTTTTCCAGGTATTCACAATTTCAGCTTCTATGAGTAAGCCAAGGATGCTTCTCACCTCTCATGGTTAAAAGAGAACAGAGGAAGCCCTGAATGTTGCTAAGGAATCAGCAGTTCTCACCAGGGAAAGCGCAGACTGCTACTTAGACTTGCCTCTTAACACCAGGTATTACCTCTGTTTTGCCTGCTCCCCAGGCACCTTTCCAGAGCAAGGCTGTTAAGAAAGCAGTTCCCATGGCCACAGTCCCATCACTACACCATGCTGACCCGGTGTTACTCCACTGACTGCTGTGCAATTACTCCTGATTTACATCCACAGGAGAAAGCAGCAGGGTGATGTTGAATACCCTTGATAATCATCAGTCAGACTGGTTTCAGGCCTGAGCAAAGCTGAAGGACTACAGAAGCCCTCTTAGATTACAATCTGTGCATCACGAAGCAAACAGGTTTGTGAACAACTTTTGCCTCCTGTTATCATCAAGTTTTATCAGCCTGGCTCCAGGTACAGGTTTATAGGGACCTGGCAGGGGCCTCCGGCTCCTTTGCTTCTTCATCTCCCACAAGACCAGGAAGACAACTGGGACTCTACCTCAAGGTAAGAGCTGTACGTGAGCTGGGCAGGCTCCACGCTGAGGTTAACATGTCATTTTACTATCTGCCAGAAAAACCATGGGTTGTTACTCTACCCTCAGGGCTCCCTCTTCTTGTATGCATGGGTATGTGTGGAGGGACACAAGGCGGACTGGGGCAAGCTGGTCACTTCTCCTACCCAACAAGCCCTCCTGAAAACATCAGACCAGATGTTGGCCTGAGGAACACCAGATAATCAGGATTACTGACACCTTTAAACCCAAACAATGGGCAGTGCTGGTTCTGCAGAAGTACCAGATTAAGACCATACGGTGGCAATTCAGTCGGGGGAAGTTTGCAGTGACAACACTTAAAACATAGATAAATACTCCAGTGCTTCGTTACAGACTATGTTTATTCACTTATCCCAGAAGTGAACAACACAAGGATACATTTGGGTCCCAAAGAATCAAGTCACAGGAATTAAGAGCAGTTGGAACATCTGTGCAAGGTCAGATGCAGGCCTGCTATCTATGTTCCATGCCCACACCAGCTGAAAGCATCAACAAACATAAAGGGACAACTCCTGCGCACTAGTTAGAACCTGTAACTGGTGCAGCTACCTGACAATGGTGCAGTTGTCATGATCTACACCACGACTGCTGTACTCCATAGGCAATGCAGGCACTGAACCCAAAGCCCCGTGGGTCTCCCCACTGCCTCCATCACAGCTGGAACCCACCACTGCTGGTGAACAGATCTTCTCCATGCTGCCCTCTCTCTGCACATTAGCATGGCTCCCAGCTAATTACCTGGATACAACCTTGGAGGGCAGAGGAGTTCTGGAAACACTGGTTAGGTTGGCTGGCCTGTCAGGCTGTGAAAGGCTGCACATTACCATCACTATGTGCACTGTTTCTCAGCAATACCACAAGTTCAGCATAAGGTAGGGCTGCCGTGAAGAGAGGCCACAGGAGGTGGCCCCAGATGTGACAGTGACAGAATTTTTAACATCTGGTAGTTAAAGACCTTCAATGTTTCTGAAACACTTGAAACATGAGCAAAAACTCATTTATTTACATTGAAGTGTGTCTGACCAGTGGCACAATCTAAGCTCATTCTAGCACAAATGTTTTTAAATATTTGCCTTCCCATTCATTTTTTGACTGTACACACAGATGTACAAAGAGCATTATTTAAAACTAAAACCCATGAACATAAAGGCGGGCTAACAGCACACTCAATTACAAACACGCTACACCCGCAGCAATGACCTTACACGCATGTGGGTACTGCCGAGGGGAGCGTTGTGATGAAATGGAGGGTTCGTTTCTGCCTGAGCACTTTGAATGAAAAACCAGAGGAGGGAGAAACACGCCACTGCTGACAAGGCAGGTGCTCAAGGTGCAGGAGAGCGTTTGCTTTCTTCTTCCAGCACCAGGACGGAAAGCGGCACCTTACACCCCAAAAGAGAAACACTTACTGCCTCACTTCCCTTTACAAACCGTATCTACATGACGCAGCCGCTCCAGATAAGAATAAAGGGGTTATCTCACAGCAAAACCCAACACTTTAGGAAGAAACCGACGTACCTAAGCAAAAGTTTCCAGCTCCCAAACGCCTGCACGCAACAAACCCGCTCTCAAAGTCAGAATAAACCACCCCAAACCACCTCACACGCTGTAAGACCTTGCAACAACTTTGCAGCGCCGCGCTGACCCCACCCGAGCGC
>NW_009922849.1:6796-13801 GCF_000696875.1 Nestor notabilis | reverse complement strand
TGTTTGCAGGGCCCAGACTAAGGCTCCTTTCATGCCTCAGAGTGCCGCCTGCTTGCTCTGCGCGGCCCCCCCGAGCTCTACCTGTAACACTGGCGTCCCTGTTCCTTCCCAGCCTCGGTGGGGAGGGCAGCCCCCGCTGCACTGAGTCAGCTCTCGGGGCCTGGGAATTGCTAGCGCAGGCATAGAGAGAGCCATTGTCCCTCATAGCCTTCTCTTCACAGTCGCTGTGGGAGAGCAGAGCTGGTTCTCCTCCCATGGCCACGCTGAGGGGGCCGTCGGGGTAACAGCAGGCACAGTCATGTTGAGCAAAGCTGGCTGGGTTTTCGGCTCTGGAGTTGTGGCCCGTGAGTGTAGCAACCGACCCTGCCGTTTGTGTCTGACTTCTGCAAAAGCAAATGGCGTTTCTGCACCCTCTGCACAACAAGAGGGTTTCTGTGATCAACCAGGGTTACTTAATACAGGCAAACCCACCAGCATGTGGGCAGCTTCAGCCCCGGGTGCCTGCACCAAACCCTGTTGTTGCATCCTGTAGTGATGCCCCTGCAGCAGGAGATGACAGGGGTGGAGGTGTCAATCTGCCTTTTCTGCGGGGGAGAGCAGGGGGAGGAATTGGAAGCAGGCACAGAAACCCACCCTCAGCTGTTTGCACTTCTCCCCAGGCTGGGAATTTCTGGGTCCTTAAGTCAGAGAAGGGAGATTTCAGAGTGAAACACAGCCTCGGCTTAGGTCAGGTTGTTGGGCTCTGGGAGCCTGGCCACAGCAACTGAGGATAAGAAAAGCCCCTGAGGCCTTTCCCAAGGGGACAGGGGGTTCATGGGGGGGGCTCGTGCATGAAATGATGGGACTTTCTTGCCTTTAAAGCTCTGAGTTTCTAAGTCTGTGAGTTTCATGTGAGGGCTACCAGAGGTCACAGCAATGTTGTACTGGGGCCGGGTACACCCCTAAACAGGGCCTAAATTCCTTTGACTCGCTTGTTTTTGGGGGACAGGGGATTAACATCTCTGTCCCTTTTCTGTCACAGGAGCTCAGTTTCTCCTGGTGCATGTTTATGTAGCCAGCCCCACAGCACCCTCGCCTGGCCCCCAAGGTGATCCGGAGGCTTTCTCTACTGGGAAAACTGAGGCAGGGATAGAGCATGGACGAAGGAAACATTCTACCCTGATGCGGGACGCAGTGGATTACTGTGGGAGGGGGGATGCACATGCGGCCTTGGGTGTAGGAAGTTCTTGCCTGCTTGCTCATTCTGTTGTGTACCTGGTGCTCTTGTTCTTTGTGTGACCCACAGGTTTGCCTCTGTGAGGAAGGGGACAGCGAAGGGAAAAACTCCTTCAGGGAGTTTTAAAGCTGTTTTAAAGCTGGCTAGGTCACCACCTAGGGCTGTAGCTGAAGAATAATCAGCTATGCCTTATCAGATAGTCCTGGTAAAATCCCAACCAGGCAGCTGGCAAGGTAGTTCCTTCTCAGCCTTGCTCTTTGGCTGTGTCTTGCCGAGCGGGTGACCCTGGTAGTTTCCTCTGGGCTGTGGGGAATGCCTTGGCACACTCCCTGCCAGGGCTGCGTGGGGCAGTGGGGGAGGCTGGCAGCCTGAGCCTCCCTCCTTTCCTCCACTCACTTGCGCAGCCAGAGGGGAAAGCTCTGAGGTGTTTGCTCTCAGAGGAAGGCTGCTCAGGCCACAGCCTTGAAACGTGACCAGTGCTAGGTAGGAGTCACTTTTTCCACTCAATGACCTTTTCTTTTTTTCCAGCCGGGAGCTGTGCTGAAGTTTAACCTAAAACGGTGAGGTGCAAGGTGCTTCTGGCATGTGGACTAAGGGTGTTGTCAGAACCTGATGGCTACAACAGTGTTCAAACAATCTCTCTGGTGCCGGAAACCGTAGTTTCCAAGTTCACGTGTTCCTAAGCCAGAGCAAACACCCTTAACATAAGTACTTATAAATGTCTGGCATATGCTCTTCAACTCCAGAGGGCTTTTCCTACTCCATGTGCTGCCTTCATCACTGCTCTTGTAAGGGTAGGATTTGGGTGTTGGTGGGGAGCAGGCTGGGCAGCGGGTGGTGTGGGCATGCAGAGCAGAGCTGACCAGGTACTAGCAGCCCATCATCTGCCTCTTCCTCTGTGCAGATTTTGCCTTCCCCTCGTGCTGGCTTCCCTCCCTGTGATGGCTACTGGTGAAGAGATCGTCCCTGCCCTGCAGGACTCGTGGGGTGACTTCTGGCTTTTCCGTTTCTTTGTTAATGCTGCTGGCTACGCGAGTATTGTGGTGCCGGGATTCCTCCTCATCCAGTACTTCAAGAGAAGGAATTACCTGGAGACAGGTAATGGCAGGAGCTTCCCTTCCACATCCTGCCTCCCTTTGAGCTCTCTGCACACCCTTGGGCAACCCGGTTGAATACTGACCAGTTGTTTCCCCAACCTGCTTTGTCAGACCAGGCTTGAACCGCTAACAGAGATGCATCCCAGAGCTGTCTCAGTTAAAGAGGGCGGCTTCACCTCTCAAGCTGGTGCAGCTTGTAGTGCCCAAGGCTCTGGTTAATTCTGTCTCTGTGTTTCCCTACCCCATTCAGGTCGAGGCATTTGTTTCCCTGTCATCAAATCATGCGTGTTTGGCTCTGAGGTGAAGTCTGTACACCAGGAGGATGGCTCCCTGCCACCCCGAGCAGAGCCCACAGAGTCCTCTACAGCCCGACAGGTCTTCAAGCTGCTCTTCTGCGCTGCTGGTCTACAGGTAGGGGCCCCATGAGTGGGCCATTCCTCTCATGGGAAGAGGGGGTGGGCAGCAGGTTTGTGGCCATCAGTTCTTTGAAAAGCAAGGATGTAAGTGCTGTCCTGGAGCGGGGCAGGTTTGGAGGCTGGGACACAGCCTCTCAACCAGGGTAGTCCACCAGAGGTGCTGTGTCACCTCTAAGGGCTGTGGAGGCCTGTTTAAGCTGGTGTCATCTGGGCTGGGACTCCTGTCCATCTGCTTGCAGTCCTCTGCAGCCATGGATAGGGAAAATTCTGTGATTCAGCAGATTGTTAGGGCTGCTTTTGTTCTGGCCCTCATGTCAGAGTAGCAAATATTTTTAGCCCTCTTATCTCCCTCTTATCTCTGGGTCACCTTCTGGAGCTGATGCATCCTGCCTTGATGGATTGGATTAAAATACTGGGGAGAAATACTGAATTCAGCTACAGACAAACAGGAATTTTTAATCTGAGTTTCCCTAAGTCTCAGCTACAGCCTGAGTGACATTAGGAAGGGCAGCTTTTTGGGTCTGTGAGGACTAAAAGTAGAAATGTGAGCATTGTGAAAGAAAACCTCATGCAGCCAGCAGAAGACACCCACTTGCTCGCTTCCTATCCCAGCCTACTCAGACTTGCTGCAGCTCACCAGCAAGTCTTTCCATCTCTCTGTGCCTCAGTTTCTCTGGAGGGGACGTGTGGTGAGAAGAAGTCTGTATTACTTTTGCAAGGGGCTTGGTGCTTTTGCACCAGACATAGCAGAGGTGACAGCCAGAACAGTGATAATCCCTGGAGAACAGTTTTGTCTGCTGGGTTTGAGACTAGAATTGGTTAGGGTGGAAGAACCAAGCCTGGGGAGCGGGAAGTGGAAAACCAGTGCAGAGAAAACTGGCAAGACCTGTTGCAGGGAGCTGGCACCAAAACTGCAGCCGTGCACAGATAACATTCCCTGATTCTGTCCATCTGGTTCAACAGGCAGCTCACAGCGTAACAGCTCACGATACACCAGGATGTGTGCTTTGAGGGCTTCTCTCCCCTTGAAGAGGCTGTAAACTGAGCAGGTTTTGTTGGGGACAGGATGTTCACGGTTGTAACCTGACGGGACACTGGGTTCCCTCAGAGGCGTGGAGTGGGAGGTGGCCCCATCTCCCAGGGCTGCATTGCTGTGCAGAGGGTGAGGCAATGCTGGGGCAAGCAAGGGTCTCCTGGGGTCTTTTCTTCCTGCGGCTGCTTGCAGCTGCCGTTTTTGAGTCCTGACTGTCCCTGTGCTCCTCCCGCTTTGCAGGCCTCCTACCTCACATGGGGCGTCCTCCAGGAACGTGTGATGACGAGAACGTATGGCGCCACTGAAACGGAACCTGGTGAGAAGTTCAAGGACTCTCAGTTCCTTGTGTTCATGAACCGCATCCTGGCCTTCACGGTGGCTGGTCTGTACTGCGCCCTGACCAAGCAGCCACGCCATGGGGCGCCTATGTACAAATACTCCTTTGCCTCCCTCTCCAACATCCTCAGCAGCTGGTGCCAGTATGAGGCACTCAAATACATCAGCTTCCCCACCCAAGTGCTGGCCAAGGCCTCCAAAGTGATCCCAGTGATGATGATGGGCAAACTGGTGTCACGCAAGAGTTACGAGTACTGGGAGTACCTGACTGCTGCCCTCATCTCCGTGGGGGTCAGCATGTTCCTGCTCTCCAGTGCTCCCAACAGACACGTGTCCACTGTCACCACTTTCTCAGGCATAATCCTCCTGGCTGGCTACATAATCTTTGACAGCTTCACCTCTAACTGGCAGGATGCCCTCTTTGCCTACAAGATGTCTCCTGTGCAGATGATGTTTGGTGTCAATGTCTTCTCCTGCCTCTTCACGGTGGGCTCACTCTTGGAGCAGGGTGCCTTGCTAGAGTCAGTTCGCTTCATGTCCCGGCACTCGGAGTTCACGGCCCATGCTGTGCTGCTATCCGTGTGCTCTGCCTGCGGCCAGCTCTTCATCTTCTACACCATCAACCAGTTTGGGGCAGCTGTCTTCACCATCATCATGACACTGCGCCAGGCCTTTGCCATCCTCCTCTCCTGCCTCATCTATGGGCACACTGTCACTGTTGTGGGTGGGCTGGGCGTAGCTGTTGTCTTCATGGCCCTCTTCCTCCGTGTCTATGCCCGCAGCCGCATGAAGAAGCGCAGTAAGAAGCTCCCACCAGGCGAGACCCCTGTGCAAAAGGTCTAGGGAGCTGGGGCCATGGTGTTTAAGCCGTGCCTGCTGTCCTGCCTCCACCTGGGGGTACTTGCTTGATTTCTGAGAATCCACTGAGGAGCAGAGTGGGGTATGAATAGGCTGGACCAGTGACTCACTTTTCCACCTGCTTTTCTTGGGGAAGGGGCTGGAACAAGCCCAGGGAGTGCTTTGGGCTGCCACAGCTCCAAACCTTTCCGTTTGCCTTAATAGGTCAAAGACTTTCAGGCAAGGCATGGGCCTGGGGGCTCACATCCTGGGGGGGAAAACCAGCACGAGGCTGCTGGTACTCTTGCCCCACCTCTGTCTTGTGGCTTCTCTAAAGTCACCGATTAACAAGGGAGCTCTTTTCCCTGGCACCATCTTGCCTCTGGCTAATGCTCCTCCATTTCTGTCACTGCTACAGAGCTCAACTGGAGGAAAGGGCAAGCAGAACACTAGCTTTCTTTTTGAAACAACTCCATGTGAGTCAAGTCCCAACCTGAACCTGTCTCAAGGCAGGTGAGGTGCTCCAGGTAGAACAGGCAGTTAAGGGAAGGACTCCCAGCCTGTCCTACCCCAGGCCTGGGCTCTGCTCTGGGAGAGCAGTCAGCAGTGCAGGCCGGTACCTCCGTGGTTGGTTTTCTCAGTTCCTTACCCCTGCTCCGAGCCACTTTTCTCTGCACCCCTTAAGCCCAGGCTGGTTTTTCTGCAAAACCCAGCCTGGCTGGTATGGTTCTCCAGGCTTGCTGAGTTGTTCTAGTTTGCTTTTTGGTTACATCTGCTGCTGTCACAGGCCAAAGGCTGCGCTGCCCAGAAGCCCCAGCATCACCTCGGGGTGCCTCAGTGCCACAGGTTCTGGGCTTTGCAGTTGCCATTCAGAGAAGCACAAAGAGCCCCTCTTCTTCCTGCCAACTGGAGGCACCAGGCCCAGGTTTCCTGGGGCCTGGCCAGAGCCCCGCTGTGCCTGGGGGGCTGAGCAGTGGGGCAAAATTTGCTTGCGGTGCCTTGCTCCTGCTCCACAGGCAGCAGGGGATGAGTGAGTGGGCACCTGCTCCCCAGGCAGCAGGGAAGGGAGCAGTGGAAGCTGCTCTTCCCCAGGAGCCTGGGTTTTACTGGTTAACCCTTTTCTCCTCAACCCAACCTGACTGACATGCCAGCAGGTTTTGGTACTTTTGAAAGGCAACAATTTTCTCATTTTATTAAAAATATGCTGCATTATAGTGACCTGGGGGTAGATTTTATTTTTTTTTCTATCTACCTGAAAGGAGGGGAGGGACTTCCCAACCCTTCCTGTGTCCCCCCGACTAATCCCTACAGGACAGCAAAGCTATTTTTCCTTTCCAGACACAGGGGTGTCTCCCCAGGCAGGTATCAGCCAGGTTTGGACACAAAACTGCAAGGCCTGACATGAGATCCTTGCACACATGACTGGAGAGTATAGCCAGGTTGTGGTGGGGAGGCAGAGGAGCTTTTAGACTCATCCTGGTTTGGCTCCAGGGTTCCCTGCATGGTGCAGCTTGGGCAGCCCCAGAGGGTGTAGCCACAGCCTGTGTAGCCAGGGGTGGTGCAGAGGCCTGGAGGAACCTATCATTTACAGGGTGCATCTGCACCAAGACAAGCTCCACAGGCGCCCCACCAGAGCCAAGGGAGGCTTGGGGTGCAGATGGTACATCCTACTGGTACATGTGGGAGACCTGGCGAAAAGCTTCAGCTGTAAAACTATGCAATCCCATTACCGTGATGTCTGGGGTCAGACAGACCCTGGCCTAACAGTTAGACAGAGGGGAGGCCTGGGTGAGGGCTACAAGAGGAGGAGACTAGGACCAGGAGCTGCTTACCACAGTGCTGTGCCAGCAGCGGTGTCAGAGCTGGTGCTGAGCACAGCCCAGGCTTCAGAGCACTTGGCTCTCCAGCAGTTTTACCTGTGCTTCTTTCCTACCTCCAAGCTCTTGAAAGTGCCCGTGCAGCCTCACAGCCCTTCATCCTGCCTCTGCAAATCCCCCCCAAACTATCTGCTGACAGACTGAAAATGGAATTAATCTTTCCTTTGGTCAAAAAAAAAAAAAAAAAAAAAAA
>NW_009922849.1:0-6775 GCF_000696875.1 Nestor notabilis | reverse complement strand
AAAAAAAAAAAAAAAAAAAAAAAAAAAAAAAAAAAAAAATTGTGTGCCAGGTTGGGAATGGGATCTCTCTAACGTAAATGTAGGTTTGAATAAAAAAGTCATGTCAAACAAGAAGAACCCCAAAACAAAGTTAAAAATAATTGACTTCCATAAAATGGAAGGGACCTTAAAGCTCATCCAGTTCCAACCCCCTGCCATGGACAGGGACACCTTCCACTAGAGCAGGTTGCTCCAAGCCCTGTCCAACCTGGCCTTGAACACTGCCAGGGATGGGGCCCAACCTTACCATTTATAGGGCAAAACCTTCCTATCTCTTTTAAACACTTTTTTCCTCTCTCCTGCACGAAATAAACCCTCCCTGAAAGCATTTGCCAGCTCAGGTCCAGCAGTGCCCTAGCAGTGGGCACCCAGACAGCTGCCACGCAGGCAGCACAGCACCTTGGTGTGCAGCAAGGGACTCCATCAGGCTCTGCTGCCTCCCTCCCTCCTTGCTCAAGATGGACACTGGCTAAAGCCCACTCCATTCTGTGCCTGTGGTGGCTGGCAGGCAGCCAGAGAACTTGATGGTGTCACTTCTCCCTGACAAACCCCAGGAGGCACTGTGGCCAAGGGTGACAAACCCTTCTCATGGGGTGGGAGCTCAGAGCAAGCAGTAGATGAATCAGTGGTGATACCCCAGCCTTCTCAGAGGACACAGGCGAAAAAGAGAGGTGGCCAGATACTGCCAACTGCCCCCCCAGGGCTGCAGAAGCCCAGAAAGGACAGGCTGGAGGTGGGAGGAAAGGAGGAGTCCAGAGAATGAAGCCTTTTGGCCCAAGAGCTGAAGCAAGGCAGCTGGAGTACAGTGCTGTCACTTCCCCCCTGCCCTGCACCACAGCAGAACAAGCAGATGGCTCCTGCCACAGCTCCTGCCCCAGGGATCAGACCAGCCAGCAGCAGTGTAGGCTCAAGCACTGGCAACAGCTCCATGTACAGTTTGGAACAGTTTGTTCCCAAGGCTGTGGGCATGCAGCACTCTAGTTGGAGAGCTGCCCACTGGAGATGTCCCTGCCTTCACCACAGGACTTGTTTCTCCTACCCACTTCATGGTGCCCATGCAGGGACCTAAAGCACCTAAAACAGTCTGAAAACCAGTCACAGGGCAGGGGAGAGACCAAGGGCCCAATATGCTCAGGCACAGGCTGAGACTCTTTCCTCCATATGGTAAGCATGAAACACAAGGGACCCTGATAGATAAATCATGTTCTTTGATACTTTAATTTCAGAAGAACATAATAGACCCAGGAAAATAAACAAAACATAACTGAAATACAGTAATCCTACGCTGGGGGTTCAGGGAAGGAGCAGCTCAGAGGAAGGGCTCTCCCACACCAGCGTAACAAAGTTTGATGCCTACTGGGAACATGGGAGACCCCATGGCTGGGATAGAGGAGAAGCCTGATACCTCCTCACCTCCACTACCCATCAATTGTTCCTACACAAGCAGAAAGACATAGAACAGACATGCCTCAGGCTGCCTCAGTCACTCACTACCGACAAACAGGGAATGATGACCTCCTGCCCCCTGTCAGAAACAACCCCAGCCAAGCAAATCCAAGAAAACACACCACTAAGGAGTCAGTAGCAGCTGGTGGGAGAAGACCCCCTTCTAAGCAGACATGATACAGGGCAGAGGCCTGGCAGGTGAGGGAAGAGGCTTCATCCTGCTTTAGTCTACCTCTTCCATGCGGGATGTATCTTCATCTCCCTCCAGAGGTGGAATTTCATCAGCGGCAGCTGCACCGAGTACTTCTGCAGTCACCTCATCTTCATCAATGCCTGGGAGAAGGGAGGAAAGGAAGGGATGAGGCCTCCAGGTGACACCTGATCCCAGAGGTACTTTCTGCCCACAGCCTGAGGGACAGGAATATTAGCATCCAGTAGTTATGCCAAGCCGCATCTCTTGATTTACATTTTCAGAGGAATAGCCGATTTAGAAGGAAAAAAAGTTGGATACAAGCACAAGCAGTTTCATCAAATGGGTCACATCTCCCACAACAGACTTCCGACATTCATTCTGAAGTAGTAAAAAAAAAAAAAAAAAAAAAAAAAAAAAAAAAGAGTCTCAGCCTGCAATCGGAGCAGCCTGCCAGTGGCTCCTGGCCTTGTGAGGGACAGGACAGTCCACTCAGAGCCCTCCGCAGGTACTTTAATTCCAGGCTTCCACTTGCTCCTAGCCACCTTATGTACAGAGCCAGTTCTGAACTCCACACCAGCACCACAGTTACTGGCCTCCCCCTGCCCCAAGGCAGTACACACTAGCCTGACCAGCTAACTTGCTTTCAGACCTGCTCCATGCCCAAGAAGCTGCATGGACACCTACCAAGCCCCAGTTTGATCATCCTGTAGATGCGGTTGGAGTGGGTCTGGGGATCTTCCAGGGAGAAGCCAGAGGAGAGCAGAGCAGTCTCAAAGAGCAGCACCACCAAATCTTTAACGGCTTTGTCATTCTTGTCAGCATCAGCCTTCTGGCGGAGGGTTTCCACAATTGGGTGGTCAGGGTTTATCTCCAAGTGCTTCTTGGCCATCATGTAGCCCATGGTAGAGTTGTCCCGCAGTGCCTGAGCCTTCATAATGCGCTCCATGTTGGCTGTCCAACCGTAGGTGCTGGTGACGATGCAGCAGGGAGAGGAGACCAACCGGTTTGAGACAGTTACCTGCCAATGTAGCCAAGGGTTAGCTGAGCAAGGTCCAAATGCCTTGGACTGAGCCCAGCCACAACACACGTCATACCAGAGGTCTTTGCCCCAGGTTCGCCTGAGGACACCCCAAAGCAAGCACAGGTCCTCCAAGCAGCTCCAGGATTGCTGCACAGATTGGATTGGACAGCTCAGCCAGCACCTTCAGCACCCGCTGATGTTTTCCCACACTTACCTTCTCCCATCAATGCACGTTTTTGGGTCAGTGCCCTTCACCTGCAGCCTGGCTGCTTAGAGCAAGATGGTGCATGCTGGGATCTCCACTCTCCTTTAGCGGCTCCTCTGCAGGAGATGAGAGGCATGCGTTGAGCTGGGGCCCTTGCCTGTGTCACAGAGGAGCCAGCCGTCCTCCCTCCAGCCCACAGCTGAGCTCCCTGCCCATCTCACCTTCTCCACCTTCTTGTCCAGGATCTCCTTCATGAGTTTGCAGAGGTTCTCAAACTTGGTCTTGCTCTCCTCCATCTTCTTTTTCTCCTCCTCATCCTCAGGCAGCTCCAGCCCCTCTTTGGTGACCGATACCAGGGTCTTGCCATCAAACTCCTTGAGCTGCTGCACACAGTACTCATCAATGGGCTCCGTCATGTACACCACCTCAAAGCCACGCTTCCTCACACGCTCCACAAAGGCTGAGTTGGCAACCTGCTCCTTACTCTCCCCTGTGTTTGAGACGGGTACAAACGAGATGTCACCAGGGCATAAGAGCTAGTTCCAGCAGGACAAACAGCACCAGTCACTCAGAACCCTTAGCATGAAACTGGCTGCAGCCAGGGCTCTAGGCCTGGTGGTCTTCCCCTAGCCCCCAGGGACAGGCTGTGATTCAGCAGGGAGGGACCTGCTCAGGGCAGGAAATATCTGCTCTAAGTTGGGGGCTGGTAGGCAGGTGACCTGCCTCCACATCACTAGGACACAGAGGAGCTCTGGCTCACCTGTGATGTAGTAGATACTCTTCTGGTTGTCCTTCATACGGGACACATACTTGGAAAGCGAAGCCATCTCGTCACCTGACTGGGACGTGTGGTAACGCAGCAGCTCCGAAAGACGCTTCCGGTTGGTCGAGTCCTCATGGATGCCCAGCTGGGGGCAGAGGAAATGCATGAAGCCTCCAGGATGCGAAGTGCATGCACTTGGCCACCCCTGAGGCACAGCCACCTCTGCCCACCCCCGATCACCTGAGCGCTGGGCTGAGGGCAGCCAGAGCCGCCAGCTGCCCACAAAGCCTCTGGGACACTTGCTAAACCCCCTTTATCCTAACACCCATGCAGAGAAGACGTAGCACAGGGACAAGGCTGCTCCTCAAGGCACAAGTCGTGGGCCCCTCCCTTCTGCAATTGCAGGGTGCCCAGCTCACCTTCAGATTCTTGGAAAAAGCCTCATAAAATTTCTTGTAGTTCTCCTTGTCTTCTGCCAGCTCAGAGAAAAGCTCCAAGCATTTCTTCACTATGTTTTTGCGGATCACCTTGAGGATCTTGCTCTGCTGGAGCATCTCACGAGAGATGTTCAGAGGCAGGTCCTCGGAGTCCACAACGCCCCGGATGAAGTCTGAGTAGGGGAAATGAAAATAAGCATCAGGTTAAAAGCTCTGAGCTTCATCACAAGAGCAAAAGTGTTAAGACACTAACTACTGTGTGCCCACACCAGCTAGCATGCTCTGTACTGGGAGCAGTACCACAGGCTGTGGCGGTCCCAGCTCCATACTGGGAGATAGAAGTAGGGAGCTCTTACTTAGGTACTCAGGGATGAGCTCATCACAGCTGTCCATGATGAAGACACGCCTCACATACAGCTTAATGTTATTTTTCTTCTTCTTGTTTTCAAAGAGGTCAAAAGGGGCACGGCGCGGGATGAAGAGCAGGGCCCTGAACTCCAGCTGCCCTTCCACAGAGAAGTGCTGCAGAGACAGGAAGAAAAAACAGCTGCCAGGGTGCTTCCCTTCTGCCCCAGGGCTCCCTGTGGGCAGGCTGAACTACCACTCATCAGCACTTGGGCTAGCAGCCTGGCACATCCGAGCAGCCTGCATTTGTCCCTCCTCAGCCCCACTTCTTCCTATGTGCCAGGGGTCTCTGCCATCCAGCAGACCTGGATGGAAAAGTCATGTCTCTCTGAGGCCAAACATCCTCCCATCCTGCTTCTAGGCCAACACCTCCACTTGCATGGGAGTCGCAGTGCCAACTGGGACACCAAGCGGCCCTGGAGCCCTCAGTCCCACTAAGGTACAACCATGCAGTAGCTGGAACCATGCTATGGGCTGGAAGGGGGCCCTGTGCCTCTCCCTGGAAGGCAGGGTGGCCCTGCACCCACCTTGACAGCCAGGTGGTCCTCCCAGTCATTGGTAAGGCTCTTGTAGAACTCGCCATACTCCTCCTGGGTGATGTCGTCAGGGTTGCGTGTCCAAATAGGCTTGGTCTTGTTCAGCTCCTCCTGGTCAATATATTTCTCCTTGATTTTCTTGGTTGCCTTCTTGCTTTTACGTCCTTCCTCTTCCTCTTCATCAGAGCCCACATCCTCAATTTTGGGTTTCTCTTCATCTTTAGATGCTGACTCTTCCTTCTCATCTTTCTCTTCCTCTTCCTCATCACCGCTGATCTCTTTCTCACGCTCCTTCTCCGTCTATGGAAAAAGGGACAAGCAAGAGTCAGGTTTATCCCCAAGCAACTGTTACCAGGAATCCTTTTGCTCCAAATGAGAGAAATGGGTGACCTCCAAAGTCCAACAAATGTAACATCTGGAAGCAGGACTTCTCCTGAAGCCAGCTCTTAGAGTCCCCCCACAGCACATGCAACCAAAAGCTGTGTCTAAGATGGCAGAAAACCATCCAGCCTCCATGGCTGGTTTAGATGACCTCCAGTGGCACAAATCAAAGGCCAAAAGTGTGGCTGGATACCCACCACCTTCACCTCCAATAAACCCCTAGCCTCAAATCATCTTTGGCCACAGCAGCTGGGAGCACCACCGCTCAATACCCACCAGCCTGCAACTATGGAAGGGAACAGAAATTACTCTGCCCTTTTCTGGGCTGTTGCTCCCAGCACCACCCACCCCTGCCTCCAAGCTTTCCAGTGGGTCCCCACAGTGCTTCTCTTACGTACAAAGAGTGTGATGGGGTAGCCAATGAACTGGGAGTGCTTCTTCACCACCTCTTTGACACGCCGCTCCTCCAAGTACTCTGTCTGGTCCTCCTTCAAATGCAGGATCACTTTGGTGCCCCGTCCAATGGGCTCACCTACAGTGCATGGAGAGAAACATTAGTGTTTCAGGGTATATTGTTAAAGGACTGAATACAATCAGGACCAGCTTCTTGATTCTAAACACTATTTGATACATAACTAACAAGTATAATTGACAATGTAGCATGGATCTAAGAAGCACCAAGAAAAGGGGTACTTCTAGCAGACAAATATGTTTGAGGATTTTCTGTACAATACATACCATGGTCAGTTCGGACAGTGAAGGAGCCCCCAGCTGACGACTCCCAAGCATACTGCTCATCATCATTGTGTTTGGTAATGACAACCACCTTCTCAGCCACTAGATAAGCAGAATAGAAACCCACACCAAACTGCCCAATCATGGAAATGTCTGCACCAGCCTGTGAAAGCAGAGAGAGATGACAGATCAGTGAAGAAACAGGAGATGTCTACAACTGATTCACAGCAGCAAAGAACTGGGTCAAGCATGCAGAGAAAAAGGCAAGTGCCAACAGGCAGCCAGCCCTACCCTCGGCTTCTCCCTGCTGCTGGGAAGGTGGGGAAGCATAGCTGGGTACACCAACAGCTCCCACAGCAAAAAAAGCAGCACAGGTATGGTTATACTCCAGTGAAAGACTGTGGCCCAGGCCCTAGGAATCTCATGCAGATAAAGGCAACCCACCTGCAGTGCTTCCATGAAGGCTTTGGTCCCGGATTTGGCAATGGTGCCCAGGTTGTTGATGAGATCTGCTTTTGTCATCCCAATGCCAGTGTCCACCAATGTGAGCGTGCGCTCCCGGGGGTTGGGGACTATGTCAATCTTGAGGTCCTTACCACTGTCCAGCTTTGAGG
>NW_009922848.1:0-1168 GCF_000696875.1 Nestor notabilis | reverse complement strand
AGGCTGCCCCACAGCACGACTGCAGGTTCCACAGCCCACGCTGCAGCGCTGTCTCAGCCATCCCTCAGCATCACTGCAAGCCCTTGGTGCTTCCCTCTGCTGCATCCACAAAGCTGCTATCACATGCCTGGTTAGAGATTAGCAAAGCTCGGTTTGTGTTTTATCTGCTGCTCTTTTCTCTTTAAGGTGCCTTCCCAGTTCCCTGCAAGTTGTGGTTTGTTCCAAGGAAATCTTTGTTCTACAAAAGATTATCAGCTGTAGCAGGGAGCGGATGGAGGAGAAAGCAGTTGGCACCTACAGAGGCCAGAAACCGCGACACACAGCGAGGGAGGAAACCCTGCCAGAGACATCCCCAACCGGCGCTCCAGGGATGGAACCTCCAGTCCATCCCCCGGGGCACCGCGGCACCACCGGCACCACAACCACCTCTGCCATTGCTCCTGCTCAGGCTTCAGCACCAAACCAGACTTTTTATTTCAATATGGACTCTTACAACTTTTGATCAAGAAACTGTTCCTGGTACTTCTCATCTCTGGGAAGTCAGCCCTTGATTGGCTTCTATATTTAGACTTCTCCAGGGCTTTAGGAAGTTCACTCCTCATGGTATTTAGGTGTAGGATGAAAGCAGCTTTTGCGGGGGATATGTTAAACCACAGCAGGCTCCCTTTGCTAATGCTGCGAGGAGAAAGAAGAGCTAGATTCCTCGAACTTCCCTCTTCCTCGTGTCCCCCATGCCACGGGCACGGTGCACGCCTCACAAACAGGCACTGGGGACAAGCCAGGCTGAAAACAATATCAGCTGCATGGCTCCTAATAAAAAGAACCCATGAGGAGAAGATGGGAAATGCTCTCACTTACGGATTTTGCTCTTTTTTTCTAGTGGAAATATTTTGCTGGGATTTTTTTTCTGATCATTTCTGCTTGAAAAACAGGGAAAAAGAGGGGTTGCTAAAACGTTGATGGTGTTTCTCAGCACTAAGCAATTATATATCGTTCTGCACGAACCACCAAGCAAACACAAGGTCCCATCCTGCACTCACAGCTACGGTCCTATTTACTGCAGCACCACCAGCCCTGGCCCTGCTGACGAGCTGAGCCTCTTCCAGCCCAGGATTGCTCCTGTCTCCAGGGAAGCCCAGGCACAAAGAACAGCTCGTGTTCCCAAAGC
>NW_009922847.1:234-560 GCF_000696875.1 Nestor notabilis | reverse complement strand
GGTGCACACGCGTGTGTGCAGGCGTGGGGCGATGTGCGGTGCACACGCGTGTGCATGTGTCGGGGTGCAGTGGTGCCACAGGGTGCGTGTTGGTGTGCAGGTGTAGCGCTGGGAACGCGTGTGTGCAGTGATGGTGTGCACACGTGCCTGGTGGTGCAAACACATGTGCAGTCGTGTCAGGTTGCACACACATCTGGTGGTGCAAACGTGTGTGCAGCCACATATTGGTGTGCACATGGATTCCCACATCAGTGCACACATGTGGCAGTGCAAATGCGTTTGCACGGGCATGTCAGTGTGCTCCCACATCCCTGTGTCAGCGCATG
>NW_009922847.1:0-213 GCF_000696875.1 Nestor notabilis | reverse complement strand
CGTGTTGGTGTGTCCACACCTCCCTGTGTCAGTGCACACATGCGATGGTGCAAACAGGCGTGCACAGCCCCGTGCTGCTGTGCACACACATCCCCGTGTCAGTGCATGCACACAATGCACACACGTGTGTCAGTGTGCACACACATCCCTGTGCCAGCACACGTGGATAGCGGTGCAAGCGCATGTACGTGGCCACGTGTCAGTGTGCTCACC
>NW_009922846.1:679-922 GCF_000696875.1 Nestor notabilis | reverse complement strand
ACAAGCCATCCCAGCGCTGTTCCCATGCAGGGCAGCAGATGAGGGGATGACAGGATGGATGAGCAGGGACACGGGGCATCCAGGGACACCAGGACACCCAGCCCTGCCTGCCCATGCCTGCTGCTGACCCTGCCTGACCTCCCTGCATCCTGCCTCCCCATCACCATCCTGGGGCAATGGACCTGAGCAGGGCTGGAAGAGGCCACAGAGGTTCCCCGAGCCCCACTCATGCTGCCTGTGCTC
>NW_009922846.1:0-291 GCF_000696875.1 Nestor notabilis | reverse complement strand
GGGGTTCCCCCCCAGCCAGCACTGCTGCCTGGGGCAGGGCTGGGAGCAGCCCCCCAGGACAGTGCCCTGGGGACCATCGGGATGCAGGCAGGGATGCAGGCAGGGATGCTGGCAGCATCGGCCTCTTCTCTGCCTGCCCCATGGAGGACGAGGGCAGCATCTCCCCAGCCTGATGGCCTCAGATCCTGGTGCAGTGGACAAAGAGCAGGTAGCAGAAAGCGCCCGGGTGGCTTTGCCCGGGGGAGGTGGGGGGGCGGTGGGGTGCTGGAATCCAGCCCTTTGCAGCCTCCC
>NW_009922845.1:71129-73554 GCF_000696875.1 Nestor notabilis | reverse complement strand
CGGGCTTGCCTGCCCCGACCTCCTCATCTGTTACCGTGTGCCCCTCCCCGGGCTGCTCCTTCTTTCCCAGTGCTGTAGGGCTCCCCCCACGGCCTGTTCCCACCTCCCTCAGGGCCGTGGGGTGACTCTGCCTCCACTGTGGGGTGTCCCGGGACCTGTTCCCCCTTGCTGGACCTCACCCATGTTCTCACCCTGCAGGTAGAGGATGCGCTTTCCTACCTGGACCAGGTGAAGATCCGCTTTGGCAGCGACCCGGCCACCTACAACGGCTTCCTGGAGATCATGAAAGAGTTCAAGAGCCAGAGGTAAAGCCCGGGGCTGCTCTGCGGAGCTCCTCTGCCTTTGTGGGGTCCCCCAGCCCTTCTACCATCTTTCCACCTGTCAGACACACAGGCTGTCCTGCTGGCCTGTCTCCCAGTAGCACAGTCACTAGACACTGGAGGTGGAGGGTCTGTGTCCATCCCAGCGTTTTCAAGAGACAAAACCCATAGGAATAGACTGAAAGAATCAACCAGGTTGGAAAAGACCTTTAAGATCATCAAGTACAACCACTCCCAGCAGTGCCAAGGCCACCACTAACCCCTGGCACTGAGGCCTCATCTACCCGGGCTGTGAACACTTGCAGGGACGAGGTGTGAACACTTGCAGGGCCGGTGACTCCAGCACTGCCCTGGGCAGCCTGTTCCAATGCCTGAGCACCCTCTGGGCAAGGAATTGTTCCTCAGCTCCATCTAAACCTGCCCTGGTGCAGCTTGAGGTCATTTCTTGTCCTGTTACTTGGGAGAAGAGACTGACCCCACCTCACTATAACCTCCTTTCAAGTGGTTTTAGAGGGTGATAAGGTCCCCCCTGAGCCTTCTCTTCTCCAGACTAACACCCCAGGTCCCTCAGCCCTTCCTCATCACACTTGTGCTCCAGGCCCTGCACCAGCTCCATTGTCCTTCTCTGGCCCTGCTCGAGCACCTCAATGTCTCTCTTGTAGTGAGTGTCCCAGAGCTGAACAAAAGCTTCGAGGTGCAGCCTCACCAGTGCCCAGTACAAGGGGCAGAGGCAGATCTATTTGTACTTCCCAGCCTGAAGCAAAGATCTTGAATATAAGTGAAGACACTTCAGGGCAGAGCCTCTCTGTGACCTGCCAGCCCTAGAGGTGGTGGCTGTCAGCCACAGAGGGCATTCCCTCTGCTTGGGCTAATTCCTAGGTGTGACATTCCCAAACTTGCTCGTTCAAAAGCGCACCTCCAAAAAGCCAGATGTTTGATATACCTCTGGAATTTTTGAGGCTTAATTTGTATTTCTCATTTGGACACAAGTAACAAACTCCTCTCAATTTTAGCATTGACACACCTGGAGTAATCCGACGCGTTTCACAGCTTTTCCATGAGCATCCTGACCTCATTGTAGGATTCAACGCTTTCCTCCCTCTGGGCTACAGGATAGAAATTCCAAAGAATGGGAAGTTAAATATACAGTCACCTTTGAATAGTCAGGTAGGTTATAGAGCTCATATTCTCTCCAGAAATTCTGTTACATGTGTCACTGTGCACATCTCCTGCATGGTTTAGGCTCTGTAGATACACCTGTATTGTGTGTTGCTGAAGTTTTCACATGCTTTTCAAAGTTTAGGCTGATGGGTACAATATAATTTGGAATATTTCTTCTCAAACCCGTGGTTAATTTAGCTTCCACAAGAATGGTATCACTGGACAAAGGGCCACTTCAACTCCAAACACATCAGTCGGATTTGAAGGTTGCAGTTGTAATTGGCCTGACATTATGTAGCTTCTCAGTACGTGGTGTGTGGAGTGACAGATTTCAGAAAGCAGTCCTGGAACAATCACATTCCCAGTCTTTCACTGAGAAAGTGGGAAGAAAAATCCACGTTGGGTGTTGCCACGCAGTTGTAAACATCCTGCAGTGAGAGACATCTGTGTAATACAGATGGATACATCTTGGCCTCTGCTGCTTTTTTGTTGTTGTTGTTGTGTGGTTGTGGAGGATGAAACAGCTATTACCTGAACAAATTACTGATAAACTTGTGGGTTAGCTCTAATTGGTGGGAGTAAAGCTCTTTCAGATCTCTGTTCCCTTAGATCTCTGTTGCTTAGAGATTTGGCATCTGCATGAGCCTCATCTTTTAATGTGTCTCCTAAAACTCGGTTCTTCTGAAATAAGACAGTGGTAAAACTGAAACCGGGGGGTGTGGTGTTTGGGACACCCTCTGAAGGGGAGGGGGTGATGCAGTGACAGTCAAATGTGGTCATGAGCCAGATGGTTCATAACCGAGATATTACTTAAGGGATATTTTTAAGCTGATGGTGTTAATAAAATAGGGAGGGCAATTTATTGGCTAGTTAAGTCTTTTTTCTTTCTTCTTCTTGTGATTATACTTTTTAGCTGAGCAGCTTGAAAGTACTGATGCTCGGTT
>NW_009922845.1:65077-71098 GCF_000696875.1 Nestor notabilis | reverse complement strand
TATGTTGCCCTACAAGTCGCTGTCTTGTGTGTCTTATGCCACTAGGTGCCCTCAGAGCCTGTTCCCAGCGCTCTCCCTGGCAGCGGGCTGTTGTTGCATTACTCCCAGGAGAATTCGCACAATCACAGTGACTGCTCCGAGGAGTTCAGGCAACAGCTTCCATACAAAGAAGATAAATCCCAAATTCCTTTGGAATCTGATTCTGTAGAGTTCAATAATGCTATCAGTTATGTGAATAAAATCAAAACACGGTTCCTTGACCATCCAGAAATTTACAGATCCTTTTTAGAAATTCTTCATACTTACCAGGTAAACTCTTCCATATAAGATGTTGTGGGTTTGCACTGTAGCTGTTTGAGTAGCTGTTGTCAGCTGGAATGTCTGCCTGTGGAACAGGCGTGTGCAGTTCCCAAGCATTAGCCTTAGTCCAACAATTGCCTCAGAGATACCCACATGAAATGCCAGAAGTGAGAAGACTGTAGAACCTTCCAGGGTCTGAGGTGTAAAGGGGTCATAACTGGATCTATCTTACCCTTTGGCTGATGTAGTGCTACTTGGATGAACTGTAAGAACCTGGGGCTATCTGATAGTTATTACAAGTGTGTGTAGCACAGGGGGGTTGGGCTGTTATGGGTTTTCTTGCAGAGTGAGGTCTGGTTTTGACTGTTTCACATCTGTGTGGACCTTTTCAGAAAGAGCAGCTGAACACTAAAGGCCGACCCTTTCGAGGCATGTCAGAGGAAGAAGTGTTCACTGAAGTGGCAAATCTCTTCAGGGGACAGGAGGATTTGCTTTCTGAGTTTGGACAGTTCCTCCCAGAGGCTAAAAGGTCTTTGGTATGTGTAAGCTTGGAACATGGCAGAATATTGAACACTCTCTGTTTGTATGTAGAATACATAAAGGAGCTTTAGGAATGCAAAACATTATGGAAAAACATACAGCCAGTAGTTCAGTTTTGCTCCTTTTGGTTGAATGTTGCAGCACAGGTGACTTAACTACATGCTCAGTGTCCTGTTCAGATATGTAGGGTTCTTTAGTTGCATTGATCAAGAAGAGAACGTTGAAATCATCATTTATTCACTTCAGTTCACAGGAAATGGACCATGTGAAGTGAACAGTGTCCAGAAAACTGAGCATGAGAAGAATCTGGAACACAGCAAAAAGCGATCCAGACCACTGCTGTTGCGCCCCGTTTCTGGCCCTGCAAAGGTATCTTTTAGCAAGTACAAACTTAGAATAACTTGATGTTACTCCTTGGATTTAGGTAATTGCTTAGATAAAGTTGTAATGAGTAACATCCTTGAGGTGTTAGATACAAGAAACAAAATCTCAAGGTTACTTTTTAATTCATAATTACTGGAGAAAAAGGGAATGTTTAAATGTGCTTAAATGTGTGTGGTAACACTGAGTACTAAGTATCAAGACCTTCTGTACCAAGTATTGGCCCTGGAAAGGGACAATTTAGTGCTTCTACAAAGAAATCTCTTTGTAATTCTTTCTCAAGTGATTCTTTCTGGTTGCTGTTTCTTCTCCCTAGCTGGGAGTCATTTGATTGCTGTGGAGGACTTGAGACAGCTATGCTAGGTCAATACAGAGTTTCAGCCTTGCAGAGAGCTGGTATATGTCAGTGGAGTGGAATTTGATAACATTTCAGTATAACTGCTGTTCTTTTAACAGAAGAAGATGAAACTACGAGGTACCAAAGATCTGTCAGTAGCGACGGTGGGAAAATATGGAACACTGCAAGAGTTTTCCTTCTTTGACAAGGTCAGCATCTGACCTGTTCTTACATTCTGTGGGCTTGCTTACAAACCCGTTATATGGTTATTACTTGGTTGGTTTTGCATACAATCTGTGTGTCAGCACTTAGCAACTGCCTGACTTGGAGTGGTACAGAAAGACAGGCCAAGGAAAGAGAGAATAGATGGGTTTGAAAGATGAACAGAGACCAATAATTAACCTTTTCCTGGATGCTTGTCTCCTGCAGACATGTTTTTATCTGTTTTTCAATGATGTTTCCTCATGGTACTATCTGTAGTTACAAGGTTATTGTTTGAAACTGGGCATTTTTGTACATACTCTCTTTTCGCGTTGCAGTGTAGACAGGTTTGTCGCTGTACCCACGCTCCAGACTACTTAGAATATGAACTAAACAAAAACAGAGCTCAACTGATCTGATCATTTCCCTCCAAACTGTGCTGCAGGTGCGTAGGGTGCTGAAGAGTCAGGAAGTCTATGAAAATTTTCTCCGTTGCATTGCTCTTTTCAACCAGGAGTTGGTCTCTGGCTCCGAGTTGCTCCAGCTGGTTACACCATTTTTAGGGTAAGTTACTGTCTTCTCTGTGTTGTGCTTTTAAGGTCTTAACTCTGTTACTTTTTGGTAGACGCTGTGATCTTGGCTACTGAAGGTTTGGATTTAACTTCAGAAATACCTCCTAGGTAGCAGGCAAGAAAGGGAAGGCTAATCCAAAAAGAGGAGTAATAAAATCTGAACCTTTTCATGTATCTACACAATTCTTAAAGACCATTTTGAGGAGGATATTTTCCTCCGTGCATCCAGTTGAAAGCTGCACAAGCAACAGGCTACCTGATGTATTCAGTCACTGGGGACAGAGAATCTCATGAGTTCTGGAGGGTGGTCTCTGTTCACACTGCTTGTTCTAATCTCTCAAAGGATGATACAGGTATAAACATGAAACCTCAGAACAAAGCTGTGAAAAGCATAACCAGTTCTAGCTCTGATGTGAGCCCTCTAGTGCTGTTTGGCTTCCAGCAGAAGAGGGAGTCTCATGGCAAGGATCAGTGACTCCCTAGTCAGTTAAGGGGAGTATTTGTGAAGTTCTGGAGGGAAATTCTTTTCCTGCCTTGAATCAAAAACCCCCATAAAATAATTCAGAGAGAAAGATAACAGAGGTAAAATGGTGGTGAAATATTTTTCTCTGCAATGCTGGTTCTATTTTCTCCTTCACTTCTAAGACTGTTGAGCCACCCTAAAACTGTCAGAGTGAAGTAACAAAATACACTTACCTGTGTTTTTGAAGGAAATTCCCAGAACTCTTTGCACAGTTCAAGTCCTTCCTTGGTGTGAAAGAGCTTTCATTTGCTTCTCCACTGAGCGACCGCTCTGGGGATGGAATGAGTCGGGAGATTGATTATGCTTCCTGCAAACGCATCGGATCAAGCTACCGGGCTCTCCCCAAAACCTATCAGCAGCCAAAGTGCAGTGGAAGAACAGCCATTTGCAAGGAGGTACTTTGGGATCAACCTCTTCAGCCCCCAAACACACACTGCACCTGCAGAAATTGAAGTGGGGTTGTTAGTGCTACAGCTTCTGCACATGAATTCCCCTCTTGAATGTCAATGAACCACCTTTAACCTCACGTCAGTTATTCATCCAATTCATTGAAATCAGACTATCCACTAATTTTATCTAAGCCCATCTCAAGTTCAGTCCGTAATGTCTTTTGGGGTGGTGTGCATACACACATTATTCCTAGAGACAGAAAAGGATGTTAAATAGCCTGAGATCAATTTTCTAGCAGTGGACAAATAATGGCCTTTAGAAAGTTTCCGTCCTGAAAGAGCACCGTGAGCCAGTGGCTCAGGCACTGTTCTCACTGAGAGCAGATATCTGCAGCACCGGTGCTCCCACCTCTCGCTGTTGCTGGCAAACATGCCTCCTTTACTTACAGTTGCTGATTACTCCAGGGTGATCTTTGTGGTTTGTGAGATGATCATGAAGGTGCTTTCTGAGCAGGGCCCTGGCACAGTTCCACACAGACCTCTCATCATCTGTGGAGCAGTCACTGCAGTGACTCATGAACTAGGTCTGAAACATCCCATAGGAACTCGGGGAGGAACTGTGCAAAAAGAAACAGGAGAAGTATCAGACCTCGTGAGAACAGCCCTGGGCTCACAAGGCTCTGTTCAATGTCATGTCTTTGCGCTGTTGCAGGTGTTAAATGATACGTGGGTTTCATTTCCATCCTGGTCTGAAGACTCCACTTTTGTCAGCTCCAAGAAGACTCCTTATGAGGAGCAGTTGCACCGCTGTGAAGATGAACGGTTTGAGGTATCTCCACTACTGAGCTCTTTTCTGCCTGTCTCCTCCTCAGGAAGCAAAACTTTTAGCTCTGATTCTGAGTGAATTAATTGGTGGCCAGTTGCTGAAAGTTCTATTTGTGTTTGTTGGTTTGAGCTTAGAGTTTGGTGTTTTCCACTTGCCTGGAGTCTAATAGTTCTTTCTGGGCATGAATCCAGTTCTGTAAAGCCTGTTACCTTTGGGAGAACTGGCAGAGGTGTATTTTCCAGTAAGAAACCTTTGCTGATGCTTCTTAGCTCCACTTTGTGAGACTGGAGCACACGTCACAGACCTGGTGCCACTGGTCTCTGTTTTCCTGCTATGCCTGTTCTTACGGTGTGTCTTTTGTGAACTCTTTCACAGTTGGATGTTGTCTTGGAGACCAACTTAGCCACAATACGTGTGCTGGAGAGTGTGCAGAAGAAACTGTCACGACTGACTCAAGAGGATCAGGAGAAATTTCGACTGGATGATTGCCTGGGAGGAACATCAGAAGTGATCCAGCGCAGAGCCATCTACCGCATCTACGGTGATAAAGCACCAGAGATCATTGAAAGTCTTAAGAAAAACCCTGTTACTGCTGTTCCTGTTGTTCTTAAGAGGTAATTCCCATTCTCCTGTGTTCATCTGGGTTCTTTTAAGAAAGTGAGAGAGAATTTTTAAGGCAACTGTTTTCTGTAGATGTTTTTTTCAAAGGACAGCTCATCCTCAGTGCTGGTGCTTTTATTTCTTTCTTTCTTTATTGCTTCCAGCAATACTGACACGTTTCTTTTGCATCACAGTTGGCTACGTTAGAAATACTTTGTATGTCTTACTGTGCTTGTCTCTTTGAACTGAAGTACGTTATACATTTGTGCAGATTGAAAGCAAAGGAGGAGGAATGGAGGGAGGCCCAGCAGGGCTTCAACAAGATTTGGAGGGAGCAGTATGAGAAAGCCTACCTGAAATCCCTCGACCACCAGGCTGTCAACTTCAAACAGAATGACACCAAAGCTTTGCGCTCCAAGAGCTTGCTGAACGAAATTGAGAGTGTCTATGATGAGGTGTGTGTGTTAGTGACTAATCCACCCTGGATGTCCTTTGTTTATGGTAGTATCTAGATCTTTATGTAGTACCTAGGACCTTGTTGAAGTGGTAGTGTTCTGAAGAGTTCTCAGTCAGAGATTACTGTCCCAAGCAGAGCATTAATACTGCCTTATTTCTTCTGGCAGGAATGGCTCTTGAGCATGGATTGGAAGGATCTTTATCTATTTGTCTCTTGATTACAGCATCAGGAGCAGCATTCAGAGGGGAGAAGTTCGTCCACAAATGAGCCTCATCTTATCTTTATCTATGAAGATAAGCAGATTTTGGAAGATGCAGCATCTCTTATCAGCTATTATGTAAAAAGGCAGCCCACTATCCAAAAGGAGGATCAAGCCACCATCCGGCAGATAGTACATCACTTCATACCTGAGCTGTTTTTCTCTCAGCCCCCTGAGCACAGTATTTCTGAAGAATCAACAGATGAGGACAGAGAAAACCATCAGGGGCAGAACCTGGATACTCCTGAGCTACGCAAAAAACACGTGCCTGGGCCTCCAAGCAGTCCTTTGGAGGCAAAAGCAACCTTCTGTGATGTTACAGCTGCTGAGCCCCACAACACTTTGGATGATGTTTACAGCCTGTTCTTTGTCAATAATAACTGGTATTTCTTCCTCCGCCTTCACCAGACTCTGTGCTCGAGGCTCCTAAAGATTTATCGTCAAGCTCAGAAGCAGCTTCTAGAATATCGGACTGAGAAAGAGAGAGAGAAACTCCTCTGTGAGGGAAGAAAGGAAAAAACCAACGATCCAGCCATGGAACTGAGGCTGAAGCAACCAAGTAAGAATAATGCGGGACATAGTCCATTCCTTATGCTCTGATTCTTAGCACTTGGTTAGAGGTACCTGAGTAACTGA